>NC_053169.1:75438058-75738058 GCF_016835505.1 Polypterus senegalus | reverse complement strand
CCTCACCAGACTTTTCATGCCAAAAATACCACTGTTTGTGCTACATTTTAGTTAAGATTCCCAACCCTTAATTGTTCTTTTTAGAGAACTTTACCATCCAACATGGTCCATATTTAAACCTGTGGAGTTCACATCACAAATGATTTGTTTTATTAAAAAGAAAAAAAAGGTCTTGCAAAGGATTCACGTCCAATTAAACAGATGGGTTAGTACAAAAATCTGTACTGACTGCATTCATGAAGGATTGAAATGGACCACTCATAAAATAACTGGGAATTTGACCCTGGCCGTTCTACCGTGAAGTATGTTTATTTGTTTTAATAAGATTGAACACGAAGATAAACTCTAAGCTGTCATATTTTACATGAGAAATATGATGACTCTCACTGTCACATGACCTCAGTAGCATGTGACTGGCAACAAGAATAGTGACTGTAACAAATATGGCTGTCACCGTGCAAAACAGTCTCAAAATGGCAATACATATCCAAAAACAGAATACAAAATGGCCTTGAGGTAATATTAATCCAATCAGGTTAAATTCACAAGTTATAACTTGGGGTCAAAATCTTTGAGGAAAGTTGGAAGCCATCTGATGACATCTTCTCCAGCCACAAGTGAGTGAGAGTATCAGCATGTATATGTATTTAATAATGAAACCTATGGGATAACAATGACTTCCGGGAAAGACTAGATGGCAACTAAGCATACCACAGGTCATACAAAACATGCACAACTTTTAGGGAAACAGAGTGAAGATGACATATATGCACAATTCTTATTTCTAGTCCTCATCAGAAATGGAAGGTCTTCTGGATGTGCCAAGGCTGATGTGCACATTGCCACTTGGAAATGATTTACAGTTGAGACTCCTGTATTAACAAATCCAGTTCTGAAAATAACAATTCAACTTTATGAATTCAATGATGGGCTGAACTTGGATTCAATCTTGGGAGTTTTGAAAATGATTGTACTTTAAACAAATAATTTTTTTTGCCTCTTATATGTCAAAGTCAAAGCGAACTTTATTGTCATCTCAACCATATAAAAGTATGCAGATAGACGAAATTGTGAAGTTCAGGGTCCACACTGCAACAACATGAAGTGCAAATAATAAATTAAAAATAGAATTAAAATTTAAATTTAAAATTAAAACACAAACAAGAAAAGACATTGTGCAAAGACAAGACAAAGAAGTAGCAGCAATATTGACGTGTAGTTAGCAATATGAACATTGATGCAATGTATGGTATTTGCAGTCTAGATAGATAAATATAGTCAATAGATATGTAATATAATAAATAAATAATAGATATAGATAATACAGAAATTATCAGTGTATGATAATAGTTGTTTAAGACCTGTAAACAATAACAGGTCAGACTGTTTCACAGTAGCAGGATATCAAGAGTGTCAAAATACTTAAAGGTCAGTATGAGATTTTCATTTCTCTTCTACATGCACACTAGTCTTTGCAGGAAAGTGGCTTGCATGTATACAAGTTTTGTTTTTTGAGGTGGTTGAGGTAGTGTGGAAGATCCCAGGTGGCAGCATGGTGTTAAGGAGTCTGACAGCTTGGGGGTAAAAACTATCCTGCAGCCTGACAGATCTGGCTCTGATGCTCTAGTGTCTTCTCTTGGATGGCAGAAGTGTGAAAAGTCCATGTGAGGGGTGTAAGGGGTCCTGCACAATGCTCCTGTCATGACCCTAGCAGCAGCATTTTGCATCTAAAAGAAGACTTGATTGATTTTATGTATAATTTTCAAAATATTTTACTTTTCACTTTTTAAATCACATAGTCTTAACATAAATTGTACTATTAATAGATCTCATTATTTGTTATAAAGAACTTCTTTCAATCCAGAATTACTCTCTGCTATGGTATTGTATTAAACCCAAAAGGGTTAATAAAAATGATTAATTAATGTACTAATTATACAGATGCAGGGTCACATAATGCATCACAGGTCCCTGTTTTTACATCTTATTAATACTTGAAAACGAGATCGTAAGTTCACGTCACATTAGCTGGTGTTGTGACAACTGCAGCTTCTGACTTTGGAGCTTCACTATAAACATCATCTTGATAAACTCCACTCCGTGTGTCTCCACACTTTGATATTACCTTTTAGAACTCATTTTAAATTATTTTTTACTTTTGCGTTCTTTCTCCACAGATCTATGGAATTGGTGTAAGATTTATGCTTAATCCACTTTCCCTGAGGATTTGAAATTGAAGGCAATGACTCAACATCATAATGAATTGTTTTTTTTAAATAGTTTTTAAACACTGTAATCCATGTCTGCTTTTAATCATCACTCATTTCAGTTCAGCTTAATTGGCCAAAACACAATAATACAAATTGACAATATCCTTTATATTTGCCATTGATTCCTAATTTATTCTTTTTGTTGGATTTTCTTAAAATAATTTTTTTAATAAAAATCATTGAATTAAGTAACTAATATCTATCTATGAGCATATTATATACTGTATATATATACAGTGCATCCGGAAAGTATTCAGAGCGCATCACTTTTTCCACATTTTGTTATTTTACAGCCTTATTCCAAAATGGATTAAATTCATTTTTTTCCCTCAGAATTCTACACACAACACCCCATAATGACAACGTGAAAAAGTTTACTTGAGGTTTTTGCAAATTTATTAAAAATAAAAAAAATTGAAAAAAGCACATGTACATAAGTATTCACAGCCTTTGCCATTAAGCTCCAAATTGAACTCAGGTGCATCCTGTTTCCCCTGATCATCCTTGAGATGTTTCTGCAGCTTAATTGGAGTCCACCTGTGATAAATTCAGTTGGTTGGACATGATTTGGAAAGGCACACACCTGTCTATATAAGGTCCCACAGTTGACAGTTCATGTCAGAGCACAAACCAAGCATGAAGTCAAAGGAATTGAGACAGGATTGTCTCGAGACACAAATCTGGGGAAGGTTACAGAAAAATTTCTGCTGCTTTGAAGGTCCCAATGAGCACAGTGGCCTCCATCATCCGTAAGTGGAAGAAGTTCAAAACCACCAGGACTCTTCCTAGAGCTGACCGGCCATCTAAACTGAGCGATCGGGGGAGAAGGGCCTTGGTCAGGGAGGTGACCAAGAACCCGATGGTCACTTTGTCAGAGTTCCTCTGTGGAGAGAGGAGAACCTTCCAGAAGGACAACCATCTCTGCAGCAATCCACCAATCAGGCCTGTATGGTAGAGTGGCCAGACGGAATCCACTCCTTAGTAAAAGGCACATGGCAGCTCGCCTGGAGTTTGCCAAAAGGCACCTGAAGGACTCTCGGACCATGAAAAACAAAATTCTCTGGTCTGATGAGACAAAGATTGAACTCTTTGGTGTGAATGCCAGGCATCACGTTTGGAGGAAACCAGGCACCACTCATGACCAGGCCAATACCATCCCTATAGTGAAGCATGGTGGTGGCATCATCATGCTGTGGGGATGTTTTTCAGTGGCAGGAACTGGGAGACTAGTCAGGATAAAGGGAAAGATGACTGCAGCAATGTACAGAGACATCCTGGATGAAAACCTGCTCCAGAGCGCTCTTGACCTCAGACTGGGGCGACGGTTCATCCTTCAGCTGGATAACAACCCTAAGCACACAGCCAAGATATCAAAGGAGTGGCTTCAGGACAACTCTGTGAATGTCCTTGAGTGGCCCAGCCAGAGCCCAGACTTGAATCCGATTGAACATCTCTAGAGACATCTTAAAATGGCGGTGCACCGACGCTTCCCATCCAACCTGATGGAGCTTGAGAGGTGCTGCAAAGAGGAATGGCCGAAACTGGCCAAGGATAGGTGTGCCAAGCTTGTGGCATCATATTCAAAAAGACTTGAGGCTGTAATTGCTGCCAAAGGTGCATCGACAAAGTATTGAGCAAAGGCTGTGAATACTTATGTACATGTGATTTCTCAGTTTTTTATTTTTAATAAATTTGCAAAAAAACCTCAAGTAAACTTTTTTCACGTTGTCATTATGGGGTGTTGTGTGTAGAATTCTGAGGAAAAAAATGAATTTAATCCATTTTGGAATAAGGCTGTAACATAACAAAATGTGGAAAAAGTGATGCGCTGTGAATACTTTCCGAATGCACTGTATGTATCTAGTGTATTGTTTGTGTTGTCACTATGAAGTTTGGATATGCTTTCAGTTGTGTACAAAGAAGAAATGATTTTGAGTTCTCTCTCCCATAATAAAATGATGTATCATTTTTAATTTTAAGTAGGATTTGTGTTTTTTTTTTTTTTTGTTGTTTTGTTTAACAAAAGCCGTGTCTCCCAAACCCCGAGGGTCCTAGTGTAGCTTGTGCTGCCATATCTTAGCAGGTATTATTGAAAACAAACAAGTCTAAGCAAGCAGCATCTGAAGATCTGAAGGGGTTACAATGATCATGATCAAATGTATAATAGCATCAATACTGATATTGGCATTATACCATGACAATATGCATTTGGTCTGTAATTCAAGCATTGTTAAAGTCGACACAAAATATCTAGTGATGCAACAGCAGCATATAAAACTGCTGATACACTGTATGTCGATGAATTGTCCCTGTGAGCGTAACAGAATGACAGTCATAAGCAGTGCTAACAGCTAGCATGTGGCCTCTAAAGGCAAAGAATCAATTCTGAGAAAAGCTTGTGATAGAATTTGCAATTTTTTCAGGTCTCACAAAGAACAAAACCAAATTAATTTAAAATTCTGTCAAATACACATGCCATCAAAGACTGACAACCACATACATCTTTTTCACTATTTAAAATGTTTATCCTGTTAAGCATGAAGAAAGCCTGAACATGTGCTTCTCCATAATCCTACATAAGTGAGGATGGCTGACTGATATCACTAGCAGTCAAACAGACATTTTCCAGCATTACCCGCTATCTCAGGAAAACTGCAATGATATAAGGAAATAAGAGACAATGGCCTTTTCCATTACAACAGACATCCTCCTTATTAACACTATCCTGATAGCAACGGCTACACTGTATTGATCACGAATGGAATTTACAAACTAAGTCTTTACTAACTGCATACCTTCCTGACTAACGGCCACAGTATTCTCCAAGGATCTCAAAGACTGTGAAGTTTTTCATCTCTACAGGTAGCAATGCAATGTAGAAAGAGCAGCTTCATTGGTAAGTTGATCAGTTATTCTGCTTAATGTCACTTATTACTTATGTGTACCTTTCTAATTATGTTATTCCTTCCGATAGCTAATGTAAGTAATCTTTGAAATGTTCCTTGAATAGTTAACATACTTTGTCTTGCGTGGCTAGTAATTGTAACTCTTGATAATACTTGAAGGCTTGGTGTTCATTGTATTAGAAGTCAGAAATATAATGATGATGTTTTGTTTGATTAGTTCATTTTCTTAATTAGTTTAATCCAATTATAGGGATGTGGGGATTCTGAGCCCATCCTGACAGGATCAATTGTAAGGCAGGGTCCAAAGAGAAAATGTCCAGAAAAGGGCCCAGCAGCAGGAGAAGGTCATCACAATCCAGGGCTTCACCATTTTGCTGTGGATGTTTGGAAGGTAAGAAGAAATTAATCAGATCTTCCTAGGTGAAGTATCATAGCCTTTATTTTTGAGTGGCTGAATAAGAAAAACGAGCTAAAAATACCAGTGACAACATCATGGCCAAGACACCTCCTAGCAATGCCTGGGTTAAACGCTAGCCCTTCAGGGACAAACAAGATTACAGACATCAAAGTCACAGCTGCAATGCAGACCCCAAGCTGGACAAACTCTCAAGGAGGAGCTCTATGAACGCCATCAAAAAGTCAAATAAAACCCTTGGTACCTTTTCAAAAAGCTGAACCACAGCAGGTGCTTCAGAGGCATTTGAGCTTGAATTTAATAGCCCCCCCGCTGTATCCAGTTGTGAAAAGCAGCTGTCTGGTATGGTGGGAGCTCCATGCCTTCAGAAATGGTAGCCCGGTAATGGGCATACCTGCCACCATTTCTCCTTCAGAAGGCATTTTCAGCACAGGTCTCATCCCTGTCTGTTTGAGTAAAAGCATATAAAAAGTCTGTATTCCAAAATGTAGGATGACGAGGATGAGGGTGTAAGGTTTTAATCTGATAGCCTATTTATGGGTTAGTGAAGGGCTGTGCCTGCTGAATCTATTAAAGGAAAAAAAAATAAAGTAAAGGATATTCATTCGAAGGAAAAAAAATCAAAACAAGCCTAGAGACGCAACTTGTCGGTGGTGAAGCCTTCATCAGGTGAGCATATTTACGGGGTGTCCTTATTGACCCCATTAACAGACCTCCAATGTACTTTCATAAAGGTAGTTTAAATTAATTAAAATATATGAAAATATTCTTCTTTGTAGTTTTTTTTTAATAAGTTTTTATAAGTGTTTTATTTTATACTGATGTGGTTATTGTGGTTATCTAATACAGTCTTCTGCTATTTTTTTTTGGCTTCACTTAGTAAAAGCTAAATGTTCAAGTTATATTTTTCACCGCAATTAATAGATATTTATAGTTAGTATAGCTGCATAACTGTTCATCATACCTGGTTTCAAATCCTGGCCAGGTCACTTCCTCTGTGGACTTTGCACTTTTTTCCTAGTGGTGAGGACTTTCTCCCTTGGTCCAAGTACATACATGTTCGGTTGACTGACAACCGTCAAGTGTGTATGTGCTAAGATGGACAAGCGTCATGTCCAACCTGCCTCAGGCCTGATGTTGAGATAAATCCCAGCACCCTGTGACCCTAAAATTGCATTAAGTAGCTCCAGTAGATGAATGAAGAGATTTTCTGTATAGTCAGACATGCCATTTTGAATTCATTCAATAACTGTGCTGCTTTACTTTGATTTTATAAGCTTCCTGCCTGGAGTTTCTTCCTGCTATGAGCCTAGACCTACCTGGATAGGATCAGGCTTCCTGTTACTGTGTATTGGAAAATGTGCATTCTGTCATCAATGGCTTTGTATATATAAATCTTTGGGTCTGTATGCATACCACTTGAGGATGACCCAAGTGACAGACGTGAGCAGACTGGAGCATAGCAGGAAAGCTCTTCAAAGCAAACAGATTTTGGCCTCACTTATCAAAATGAGTTCAGGCTGAGTGGGCAAAAAGCCAAAAAGTAGTCAGTAATTTCAGTTTGATAGGTGGCTCGGTTAAGCTTATGTATAATAAGGAGCGGGAAATTTTAGTACTAAAGGGAACTCTTGTCCTTGTGAGGAAGAGTGTAACAGAAGAAAATATGGTGAAAATATTTTAAATAACAAATACAAATTCGAAGTCTGTATTTCTCCTCAAATACGCTGAATTGAAAACAGAATGAGAGCTCCATTGCAAAGCCATTGGTTCAGACAGACAAGGCCAGCAAACGAGTGAATACATTTCCTGAAAAGGGCTTCCCTGCTTAAGGAACGCCACATGAAGCCAGTCTGGTGCGCTTCTCCTTGGGTTAGCCAGTCTCCAGCCTGTCAAGCTGCTAATCCACCGCTGTGGTCTAAACCACACCATCTGATTGCGATGCCATTCTCCACAAGTCAGGTTTTAGCAAAATCCAGCACAGACGATTAACTCAAGTTCATTAACATGCACTCGGGCAGTGGGGAGCCGTGAATGCATGAATTGCAATGAGAACCACCACAGTACAGTCGTATTGAAAAAAACCAGGATGCGGTATTAATGTCACAATCAAGATGTTTGCTTTCCCAGTGCAAATCTGTAAGTTGAACTGAGGTAAGCAAACACAGATTAACAAATGCTTTTCTGATTTCTGCTGCCGACTAATAATGCAACATAAAAACAGAACTGTTGCATTTGACTCCCTGTGCTCTTCAGGAATGCTAATGCTTCTGGGCTATGAGACAACTTAGAATTTAATATTTATTATTCATGTGATGCAGGACACAGGTAGGATCACTTTTCTTTGTGTCAGTTTACATTTCCACAGCAGCTCCATTATGGCCCTTAATTGGAGCTAATATTCATAGCTTAATTTTCTGCTGCTTCCCGTGGCTTTTGTAGGCTGCAGTGTGAAATGTCGTTCTCTGCTGTGCATCAAATTCTTAATTTTATTATCTGAAACTATGCAAGTAGCGTAACTGATACTTAAGCATTAGAATTTGATGCAGAAGAATTAGCTACTTGATAATTTAGTACAACAATTACCAGCCTGAATATACTAAAGCCCAATGAAAAAAGAATTTATTTTTAAGTGCTTTCATCTTTGATTTTCTTTGGTGAGGACATTTTCAATGTTTATCTGACGACTATTTAAAGTACAACTGTCTGCATGCAGCGTGACTTTGGACTTCAAACCGTGAGGTTGTGGGTTCAAATCCTGACACTGTGTGACCCTGAACAAGTCACTTTACCCGCTTGTGCTCCAAGTGGAAAAAAAAAGAAGTGCAACCAATTGCATCTTAAAACGTTGCAAGTTGCTTTGGATAATGGCCAAATAAGTAAATGTAATGTAGATGTCTGCTTACGCATTTCTCTGTTTTGCCAGCAGTTTGTTTTAAAATGATAGGTTTCAATGTAGAATATTTGGAACCACTAATTTACACAATAAGCACAACCTGAAGGTGCTTCTCAATACAACTGAATGTCACCATTCAAAAGAAAGCTGCATTGAAAATAAAGAACAATTTAGTGATGCTTAACAGAAAGGACAGCATTTAAGGGTAATGGGGGACTCGAGCAGAATGTGCATACGTGTTTGAAAACACTAATTCTGAGCTCCACTTTTGTCACGCTTTATCATACCGTTTCCCTGAAGGACTAACTGGGATCTGTGACTGTCGGACTCTTCTTCCTCTTAGACAGCAGTGTCTGCCTGCTTCTTTCTTATGTGATGAGGTGCTTCGCTTTGTGTTTATTTTGATTTCTTCAACATGTGCATCATCCTGTTGGATGAATATCGTCTGTACTGTCCACTTTCACTGGATGCTGTGACGCAGTACATCCAAATAATTTAGTTACGTAACCATCTTCAAGCTCATGAAGTAGGATAGGCGTAATGAATGGAACGATGAGGTCAAAATACATAATTAGAAATCAAGAAAGAACAAGCAAAATCAAAACTAATTCTTGATCAGTTTTAACATTTAGTTTTTTTTTCTTTTTCAAACATTAGTGTACTTTGAAATATGATGATTATGTTAAAAGTTACATTCATAAAAGATTTCATAGTGCCAGATGTTCTTGCACTGTTGGTTTTATGAGTGTACTGTAGTGATGTTAGAAACATGACACACACACAGCGGCTTCAAAATATTTACACTCACACTTTTTTCACATTTTGATCTGTTGCAGCCTTGTGGTATTTCAATTCATGTTTCTCCAACATAAAGCAATACTCAATACCCCTAAACGGCAAAGTGAAAACAAGATTTTAGACATTTTTGCAGAAAACAGCTCATTTTCAAGTCTCTCCAAAGATGTTCTTTTATAGATAGATAGATAGATAGATAGATAGATAGATACTTTATTACTCCCAAGGGGAAATTCACATACTCCAGCAGCAGCATACTGATAAAGACAATATTAAATTAAAGAGTGATAAAAGGCAGGTAAAACAGACAGTAACTTTGTATAATGTTAACGTTTACTGGAACTGAAGAGTCGCATAGTGTGGGGTCTCCTCAGTCTGTCAGTGGAGCAGGACGGTGACAGCAGTCTGTCGCTGAAGCTGCTCCTCTGCCTGGAGATGATCCTGTTCAGTGGATGCAGTGGATTCTCCATGATTGACACGAGCCTGCTCAGTGC
This sequence comes from Polypterus senegalus, assembly GCF_016835505.1. NCBI lineage: Eukaryota > Metazoa > Chordata > Cladistia > Polypteriformes > Polypteridae > Polypterus > Polypterus senegalus. The sequence goes on along the minus strand of NC_053169.1, from coordinate 75,728,285 downwards.
CTGTCGCTCTGCCACAGATGTCAAACTGTCCAGCTCCATGCCTACAATAGAGCCTGCCTTCCTCACAAGTTTGTCCAGGTGTGAGGCATCCTTCTTCTTTATGCTGCCTCCCCAGCACACCACCGTGAAGAAGAGGGCGCTCACCACAACCGTCTTATAGAACATCTGCAGCATCTTATTGCAGATGTTGAAAGACTCCAGTCTTCTAAGGAATTATAGTTGGCTCTGTCCTCTCTTACACAGAGCATCAGCATTGGCAGTACAGTCCAATTTATCATCCAGCTGCACTCTCAGGTATTTATAGGTCTGTACCTTCTGCACACAGAGGGTTCATGTCCAGACTCTGGCTGGGAAACTCAAGGACATTCCCAGAGTTGGAGCCACTTACAGTATGTGTTGTCTTTGCTTTGTGCTTAGGGTTATTGTCCTATTGGCAGGTGAACCTTTGGCCAAGTTCAAGGTCTACAACACTCTTATAGCAGATTTTCATTAAGAGTCTTTCTGTACTTTGATCCATTCAGCTTTCTCTCAACCGTGTCTAGTCTCCCAGTCTTCCCACTAAAAAAACAATTCATTGGTATTGCATAAGTGATTAGTGGTGTCTCGTTTCCTCCAGATATGACACTAATCTTGGTTTTTTCAGACCAGAGAATGTTGTTTCTCACAGTCTGAAAGGCCTTTAGGTACCTTTTTGCAAACTCCATGTGCCTTTTACTGAGCAAATGCTTCAGTCTGGTTGCCCTGTCAGTGGAGTTTTGCAGTGATGGTTGTCCCATCTTCACACACTTTCTTTGGAGCACAGCTAGAGTAACCATCAGGTTCTTGGTCACCGCTCATTCCATGGCCTTTCGCCCATGATTGTCCAGTTTGAATGACCAGCTTTAGGAATTGTGGTGGTTGTTGTGAACTTGTTCTATTTAAGAATTATGAAGGCAATTGTACTCTTGGGAGCCTTCAATGCTGCAGGTATTTCTGTGGCCTTCCCCAGATTTGTGTCTTGATACAAGTGTCTCTAAACTCTGTCAGCAACATCGTCAACTGTGGAACTTTAGATAGACATATGTGTGCCTTTCTTAATTACATGCAGTCATTTAAATTGATCACATATGGACTCCGAACAAGGTATAAAAACATCGCCATGATGATCATTAGAATTTAATGTCCTTGAGCCAAACTGCAAGTGTCACAGAAAAGAGTCTGAATACTTGTGTCAATAGCAAATTTCAGATCTTCATTTTTAGTAAATTTGCAAGAATGTCTAAAACCCCATTTTCGCTTTGTCATTCTGGAGTGTTGAGTGTTGTTTGATGTGGGGAAAACTTAATTTAAATAATTTTAGCACAAAAAAAGTGAAGGGGTCTGAATACTTTCTGATTCTGCTGTAAAAGTACAATAACGGGGGGCCATAATGAATGGGTGACGGCTTAGAAGAGCAGTGAAGTAAAAGTACACATTCAGCACTACATGCAGGTTATATAGCTTTACAAATCTAAAGCAACAAAATGTACTCAGTTTGGTATAATGGAGTCCCATGGAAATTATACTGTGTCATGATATTGAGCATTTTTTAATCTAAAGTAATCCTGATTAGCATGTGATGATGATAATGCTCCAGTCACTAAGTAATTACTAGAATGTACAGGAGCGCTTCTCGATGAAAACAGAGCGTAGACAGACACATACTTCTGACATACTGATATCTTTTCATCAGTTGAATATTTTTTCTTTAAAAATTTTACTTGCTCCGTATACACTGGTTAGTGTTCACAGAATAATGGGAGTAAAAGTATTTTTACATAGCAATTGTCTACAGACAACATGAACATAACAAGAAGGTAGAAAATGTATACACTCTGTTCATTTCTGTCTTCTTTTGGTTGATGATGTTTAGACATTCTGTTATTATTAATGATTAAGCGGTTTAGGCAACTGAGTGCTGGGTGAGGACCTAGACAACAGTGACAACATTCAAGGAAAAGTGAATCAAAGTTAGACTTAAGCCAGAACTGGAGCCTATCCAGGAAGCAATGCACAAGGCAGGAACCATCTATGGGCAAACTCACACATGCACACTTGGTCATTTGAGGTCCATTATGACTTTGAGCAGGCACAATAATGGATTATAAGTTGGTCAAATTCTCTGTAAAATTTGACAAAGACTTGCACCCAAAAAGTTTTCTACTGATATACTTAAACCAAATTCAAAATCGTGAATTATAAACTACATCTAGCATGATTTAAGGCATCCGTAAGTTACAAAGACGGTCATGTTCTTTCTCTGTCCTAAATGAATATTTAAATGTGTCAGTCAATTTATTGTTTGAAGCAATACCTTCAATTACAGGGTCACAGGTGGATGAAGTCTATCTGAAGAGATGTATTTGCCAGCCCTGACACAGACAGGCATAGGACACGGGTTCAAAGCACACAAGAAGTTTTATTTTTATTTTTCCTTGTGGTAAACACCTTCCTCGTCTCCACAAGTCAAACACAGTCCCCAAAACACAAGCACACCTCTACATAGTACACTTCTCTTTCTCCTTTCTCCTCCAGGAAAGCTTCGTCTCCCTCCTTCTGACTGCTGGCTCCTTTTATAACACCCTCAGAAGTGCTCCAGGTGCTCGTTAACCTGCTTCCGGCAGCACTTCTGGGTGTGGTGGATAAAACGCTCAAAAGGGCTCAGCAGCTGTTGCTCCAACTCTCATGAAGCCCTGCAGGAGTCGGAGGCACCACTGCAACCCAGAGGGGCTGCCATCTAGCTGTCTGGGAAAGTTAACAGTCAGAATAGAGTGGCTCCCCCGGTCCTTCCAAGGTGGAGGCAACCCGGCTGGGCAAGGGTCCTGGCCATTGGCCACTGAGAATTGGGCACAAGGCAAGAATCATCCCTAAATAGGACATTAGACAACTGAAGGGCACCCTCACAAACACACTGTGCCACTTCACATACAGTACATTTATAAACCTTAATATGCATAACACAGGAGAAAATCCACAAAAATAGTCAAAACAGGAAAACCTCACACAATGAGTCATGGAGGTGAACTCAGGTCACTGGAATTGTGAGGCAGCACACGTATTAAAGTATAATAGAGTGTGACTAGCCAACCCGCGGCGTACCATACGCCGCATAATCAGGCCGGTTTTGAAATGATTTTTAAGCACAGGGAGAAAATTAACATTTGAAAAATCAGTAATGTAATAAATCAGCAAGAAAAGCAACATTGTAACAATGCACGGAACGAACCAACACACAATCGTCCGTGACTGAAAACTGGCGGATCCCCATCGCTTTCTCCTGCCAGACGGAGGGATGCGAGTGCACTGCGCTCAGGCGCAGAGTGTGGAACGGCAGGAGAGGAGAAGGACGTCCACTCCGCTCCCTCCATCATGCTAGTCTGCTGATTTCTCGTTCAGAATGCACTGCCCGCTCATGTGCCCACCTACAACTCGTCACTGGAGTTGTTGTCGTCTTTACACAGTCCAGATGCACCTGTGACTCACGTAGACTTTTCATTGCTCTGTGCGGTTTTGGCTGCTTTTCTATATATAATCCACCAAGACACCCGACCACGGTAGTAGCGAGGTGGGAGGGGGGTGTGTACAAAGGGTTAGGGATGTAACCAGTGGGAGCGTATGAGTCGCACTTAGTGGGAATTCCACGTTTTGCAGCCCAAATGGGGTTCAACGGCTTACCCACGCCTCTCTGCGCCGGGTAGACACACGCTCAATCTCATGCATAATTATTTATTGAATGCTAAACTCTTCTGGAAAGACACGGTTGTGTAAAACAGGTTGGTGTGAGAATACAACAGTAAGTTGGAAAGATGGAACTCTGGAGAGAGCAAAATACAACACAATAGTGAACCCACGGCATAACAAACGCCGCATAATTATTTATTGATGGTTGAACACTTCTGGAAAGACACAGTTGTCTAAAAAGGGAGGGTTTGAGGATACAACAGAAAGTGAATGAAAAGATGGAACTCTGGAGAGAGCAACATATAATTGTCCATGAGTGAAGAAGACACATGATTGTCGCGGATGCGAATTGCTCTATGTAGCGTGTAAAACAGTTTGCTATGGTGCACGCGGTCGTGTGTCGTAACCGAAAAAGCCTGCTTACTTCATTGTGTTTTAACCTCAGTTGTAAAGGATTGTTTTAAGGATCCCATGGGATACCCCTCGCAAGCCGTTTTACACGCTGCATATGGCGACTCACCTCCACGAGAAACATGCCTCTATGAACAGTCAAGGTGGCTCGGAGGTACATGAGGCCTCTACGACAGACGAATATAAATGACGCCGTTCTTTCTGTGTTTTCGCGTCTGAGTTGGTGGGCGTGGGGCTCTGCGAGTTGTCGTCGTATCCAATGGTCTTGGAGTTGGTGGGCGTGGCTCCTCCCTGCGTGTGCCATAGGTGTCTTACTTGTCGGGCTTAGTGTATCCACGCCCCTTCCGGTGTGCTTTCCATGGGTGTCTTGCCTTAGTGAATTATATATATAGATGTTCTATTTATTATTTATAAAGTGCAGTTCAAGATTAAGTGAAATGTTATGTTATTGTGACACATTCTTGGTGTTCTGAGTTGAATATAATAAAGTCTGCGCTCTTCAGTGTTCAAACCAAACTTAAGGCAGTTTTTTGAATCCTTTACTCTTATCAGGAATTTTATTCTTTGCTATCTTAAAGTGGCTGTTTTTTCTGCTGTTTATAGCTTCTTAAGTATAGCTTGTTAAAAATAGCATATTACCTGAAGTGGCATGTATCAAATTAAGCCCTAAGGTCTCAGCTTTAGTTGAACAATAACCGTATCAGATGTTTTGTACTTGCATATTTCAGTGCCAGGATGTACATTGTCCATGTCAAGAAGCTAACCAGCAAGTTAAAGCATTGTATTTCATTAAGACCACGGAGCACTGGGGTCCTAGCTTAGCATTGCTTCTACTAGGTGCCAGATTTTAAAGCTATGCCCTCCTGAGAGCGCTGGAGCGTCAATTGTTTAGACTTTTCATGGATGATTGTTCCTTTTAAATGAACTAAGCAACAATCAAAGGTTAACATAGAATCTCATGTCAAGCAAATGTCTGATTAACTTCTGAGATCTGACAAGATTAAAATACAAGATAACTAGAGGGCTTTGCCCCCTGCTCGCTTCACTCGCCAACACCAACTCCCCCCCCGCCAAGCACTATGCATCATTATGAAGAGGGGGGCTGAACGCACCCCAAGAAGATGCGGTCGCTCCTCCGAAACCCCTTTTAAACGGTGATACAGTTGGAAACTAATTCCTTTTTTTCTACCTCCTCTTTGCTCGATCAGCTGCTGGCTTCCAACTGCTCCTGTGCAGTGTGATCTGCATTTGATGCGCCGCTTCAAACGTTTTAAAGTAACTGCCTTATCTCTCTTCTCCCCCAGACATCCTCAAACACTATTCAATCTGTTTTTGCTGCTCCGTTATTTCACTGAGTAATATTTTCTGTTTGTTTGCAGTAATGTGAGCTTTATTCTCATTTTCTTGAGACTTTCGAATTTCCCTACTTCCATTATCTCTAACCTGCTCTGCATGTGTATTATGGGACTTGCTTCCAAAGGTTGTAAGTATGACGTGACTTGCCTGTCTCGCGGGACATGAAAGTGTCTCTCTGTCTCTGTCTCTCTCTCTCTCAAAAAGATCTTTCTTCAAAAAATCATCTCTCGTCGCAAGTTTTTTTTTTTTATAATAGAGAGATACAAATGTACATATTCTCTAATACTAAGCATGTGGAGTGAAACCTTATCACAGGAGTTATATATTATTTAAACAACCAAATGCAGTATTTGGTATTAAAGGCATTCATTCAGAAGTAGTCCTCACATTTGTAATGGATACACTGGACCATAAGGATTGGTAATAACTACTGCATTTCTCATCAACTTATATCTGTAACAGTGACTATGCATCTTACTCTGTATTCACCTGCCCAACAGAGTTTACACGTTAGAGTCTCGTTTGCTTTGAAATACATTTTTTATGTAAAACGTAATAATCAAGTCTTCAGATTAAGCTTTTAGAGAAATGTTATCTTCTAAATTGTTAACTAAATAAATTGCAGTGAAATCCATGAGCACTGAAGGGTTGGACTTTTGTCTGGTTATCTGCAAGGGGTTTTCATTGTCATAATATTTGCTTGTCCTTTCCAATTATATACAGAGTGTTGGATAAAGAACAGCAGGACGGCACACAATATATAACTAAATAAATGTGTGGATCTGGCCTTGGTTTTTCTATTTTCACAGAAATTGCAGGCAGTTACTGCAAACACTCAATTGAATAACCTCCATCCATTTCTGAAACAGTTTTTTCTGTTATGAAATCATATGGAGCTGAGGCCTATCCTGACAGCATCATTTATGAGTCAGAACCCCCCGCAATGAGACCCCATAGAGTGCACTCACATCTAGTGGGTCAATTAATCTGACGTTAACCTGAGATGTGGGAGAAAACTAGGACACTCAGAATAAACCGATGTAAATACAGGGACAGCACAGCAATGTACAACAATAGTTAAATAATACACAATGGTGTTATGTTCATGCATCTGAGAAGGAGTTTTATCATGTGTGAAATAACTGGTTTAACTTTAAAAGATAAAATAACATGTACCTTTGCAGGTTGTCATGGTAATGCATTATATATCATACAAATACATTTTAAATGTCAAAACACAGAAGTAACACAATTACATTTTTTTTTTCTAACGATGTAGTCAAAAGTGTATCCTTCATGTACAGGATAAAAAAAAATCCATCAGATTTTCCGGCTATTTTTCTCAATGCACTGTTTACCAGTCAGTGTGCCTCTAGGTGTGCATGTTGCAGGAGTTCACTGCAATCAGTAAAGACTGTAGTATAAAACACTAGCCAACCCGCGGCGTACCATACACCGCATAATCAGGCCGGTTTTTAAATGATTTTTAAGCACAGGGAGAAAATTAACATTTGAAAAATCGGTAATGTAATAAATCAGCAAGAAAAGCAACATTGTAACAATGCATGGAACAAACCAACATACAATCGTCCGTGACTGAAAACTGGCGGACCGCCATCGCTCATGTGCCCACCTCCAACTCGTCACTTGAGTCGTTGTCGTCTTTGCACAGTCCAGATGCACCTGTGAGTCACGTAGACTTTCTGTGTTACTGCAGGAGCATCTAAGAAGACGCATGTTTGTCGTGGATGCAAATTGCTGTATGTAACGTGTAAAACAGTTTGCTATGGTGCACACGGTCGTGCGTCGTAACCGAAAACTCGTTTTTTAAAGACTGCTTACTTCATTGTGTTTTAACCTCAGCTGTAAAGGATTGTTTTAAGGATCCTATGGGATACCGCTCGCAAACCGTTTTACACGCTGTATATGGCGATTCACCTCCAGCGTGGCTCCTTCCTGCGTGCGCCATAGGTGTCTTACTTGTTGGCGGCTTAGTGAATCCACGCCCCTTCCAGCGTGCTTTCCATGGTTGTCTTGCCTTAGTGAATTATATATATAGACTAGGCTGACCCGCCTTTTAAGGCGACCGACTTTTAAGCTGACCACTTCTTAAGGCAATTCAATATGTAGATCAATTTGATATTTTATACAAACTCATTAATTTGGTTATATTGCATTTGAGCGGTATTACTTTAATACTCGTAGTTTCTGTTATTTTTGTGATGAAATTTAAACTTTTTTTCTATATTGAGGTCGCCCTTTTGAACCCCCCTGATATTTACTACGCGGTGAGGCATTTGTACTCCATCAACATTAATTATTTCCAGAGAGTCTATTTTTCCAGCGCATCGCACACAAAAGCAAGGGAACGATGGGAGCACCAGAACTCTGCTCACATCATGTCGCTTCGTACCGCAAGCTGCAAGTAGTAAGTCTGTGATAAGCGGAATACCGCTACACTTTCCACTCACGGGACGGAAGGACAATCCCGACCGCTTTTATATAGTAAGAAAGAAGAAGAAGATATCGCACAGTCTGGAGTAAAAAATCATGTTTTACCTGGAAAAACGAAACTACAAATCCCATCGTGCATTGCAAAATGGACGGGGCGTGTGTGAAACTCCGCGTCTGCGTAGCACTCCCGGGACGGAAGGACAATCCCGACCGCTTTTATATAGAAAGATTGTGTGGCCATCTTGCTCCAGTGTTTGTAGTGTTTACGTTTCTTTGGCCCTGTCACATGACTCCTGTTTAATACGTTCTTAAGGAATTATTGTATCAACACCTCTGCTCAGAAGTGAGAAATCTTCAACATGCCAGAGTGTGTTGTGCAAATGAGTGAGCAGTGATGCAAGGGAAAGCAAAAGAGAGATCTAGCCTCACTTTGGCTGGACAGCATTAGCACCCTGGGTCCATACTACAAAAACTGGCGGCCAACATCACATCGCAGGCAAGATTAAAGTCCTCATCTTAGACTATAATAACATTTTCATCCTGGGAGTCATCTCTGGAAACACCATATTAAAGTGCCATTGACTGATCATAGTGCTAAGCTAGTTCATCAACCCTCTTGATCAACTACATCATCAGTTTGGGCACCTAAAAGGCAGGTACAATCATGAATGGTAGCAACGGAAAAATTTCAAATACTGTGTTTACCGCCATGACATCTTCTCACAAATCTTTTGGACTTTGTACATTAAGAACCACTCAGCTGAAGCTGTCATCGGCAATGAGAATAAGGAGTTTACGGTGACTTATCAAGAAGAGATGATGTGGTTCAGAGAGTCCAGCAATCCTAAAGCCACAAATATGAAGCATCATAAATCATTACGCCATCACACTGCTTTGAAAACAAAACACAACACGTTTGCTGGAAGTTAAACAAATCTAGCTAATGTATCTTTACATATAACACGCTATCATGGCTGTTCGTTTGTCTGCCTAGGATTTTAAATCTTCTGTAGCTCGCAAACCGTTTGAACTACTGGACTGAAATTTGGTACACATATACGACGTGACCTCTACTATCCACTTTCAGGGCGATGATTGACCTCCAAGGTTATTCCTCTTTTTATTTTTATTTTATTTTATTGTAGAATCAACTCTTGGCAGTGGCTGTGTGGCGCATGTGTACAGGTGCCGTTCTCATTCCTACCACCTTCAACATCAGTTCCCCAACCTGTTCATATCTTAAATCATTCTTGGGGCAGATTGAAGACTTAAGTGCTGGCTTAAGTGAAAAATGAAAAAAAAAAAAAACCACACTAAATAATCACAACACAAACACTGACTTAATCAGTTTTAACGCGAAAAGATGCCAACAAAAGAACAAAAGAAGCGGGCCACTAGGGTGGAGAAAAGAAGAGCTGCTCTGGAAGCAGCAAGCACATCAACCTCTGAGCAAGCAAATGCTAAATGTACAGAGAAAGAGGATAAAGTCAAGTCAAGTGTATTTACTGCACATTATCGTGCAGTGCTCCATTACTGGTATTTTATATGTGTGTGCACCCATACTTATGTTGCTTTTTACAAAACTAATTGGGTTATGAACACATGAAGTATAGAAACTTTCATAATAACGGAGAAATAAAGCTAAAACTCAAAGCACGATTTACACTTATTAATGGTCCTAAGAAAAATGTACACAAAATCATTTTACAACCAACACCATTGCAGGACTGAGTTATTGCTCAGGTTCATTCTACCCTATAGACTAAAACAAACACTAAGGCAGTCCTGGCTCCCCTATTTCATGGGCCCTTGTCGATGCACTGCTGTTCAGATGATGCTGCTGGCTTTTGCTCCTTCATAATAGCATCCAGTTCTTGTTAACTGGATAACAGTTCCAGAGTTTAAATACTGCTTTGTCCAGCAATATATAGGACTGCCACTCCAGTGGTGAGCTCCTGCATTTTTAGCAGGTACTTGGTGTTATACAAACCCTACAAGTTGTGCCTTTTTGCCCACAAAACTCTGAGCAGCTTCCATTCTTCATATCAATTTGGTGCCAACCCTGTAATGGTTAGGTGTGTTTGTCACACTATCAGAAGGTTGGCTGCAGCAAACACATTCATCTGTGGTTCTTGTGTAATTTAAAACTCCAAACCATCTCTTTTCAGCTACTGAAATCTCTCTCCTCCACCACTCTATCAACACTCTTGCGACTTTGTCAGCAGTTCATGTGATTTACTGCAGTTTCCTGTAAATGGCTTTAGGACAGTAATTTCAGACTCCTCATTGGCCTTTTTAATTTTAGCATTAGCTATTAGCTACTAATTAAGACGTCTGAGTTATTCAGTCAGTCAGTCAGTTATTTCCCAACCAGCTATATCCTAACACATGGTGGGTCTGCTGGAGCCAATCCCAGTCAATACAGGGTGCAAGGCAGGAACAAATCCCAGGCAGGGCGCCAGCTCACCGCAGCATTTGAGTTATTAGGAGTATTTATTATAATTAGTATTTGATATTACTTTGAAGTGAGTAACTTTTTAGTTTACTGTTGTTTGGAGGATTCAGATAGTTTGCCAATGTAGGCTTGGGACGCTAGGACCCAGGAGTACCTTAAGTGGCTTTGTGACAGCTATTTAAGGCCAGGTGGTAGAGCTATGGGGCCTTGCACTGGAGTTGAATGATCCTTCATCGTTACTTGTTGGTATGTGATGGTCCGTTTACTTAATGGTTTCATTCTTTTGTTAGATACAGTATATAATATGTTATTTTTTAAGGTGAACAGTGGCTGCTTGTAGTCTGAGACAAAGTAAATGTTGGGCAACCTGTCGTATATTTGAACCCCACTCAAAAGTGGCTTAAGGTATTGTTTAAGTTTTAATTTTATTATTAGATTTTTCTGTGTATTATGCTACTCAAGTTTTCTGTAGACAGTTTATTTTTTTTAGACAGCACTGGTTTAGTTTATCTACTGTTTTATTTATGGTTTATAAAGTGCTGACTGGTGTTTTTGTTTCATTCTTTTGTCTTATTGGATTACTTCTAGTAGTTACATCTATTGGACAAATTAACGTCTGCTGGGCTAATAAAACCTTTATAGTTTTATTAGGTGTTAAATTGCTCAAATGGTTGGTTTGCATATTTTGCTTGGGATATTTGATTAGCCAGGGTGATACTAGAAGTGGCAATTTGGGTTTTGCAGCCACCCACCTGGCAGCCTGGTTTGGTGGGTCACATTAGTTTTGAGTGTATTTGATGTGGTTTGTGTAGTTTTTCACATTGTTTTTTGTTACTGTTATGCTTATTTTGTATGTGGTGTGTATGCCTGCATTAAAATGATCTTAATTTATTAAGACCTGTGTGGGGAGAGCGCTTGATTTTTTAGAACGTCCTCTTCCTCTAATAAACCAGGGGTGGTGAAGTCCATTTCCAACTTGATGCCCTAATGCACCTTCACGGCTACACACATGCCATGCTTAGTGACATGACAGAAGACTGGAACTCTGAGGTGTTCAGTTTTAGCCTCTTTTGTAAAGGCAAGACAGCAGGGCAAGGAGGAAACGCAAGAAATAACATTTTCATTGTTCCCTGCCCATACAGTCACTGGGAGACACAGTTGTAAGTCTTGGCAGTCAACCTATTTAAAAGTTCCAAGGCACCAACTCAAAATCCATCCATCCATCCATCCATTATTCAGCCCGCTATATCCTAACTACAGGGTCACGGGGGTCTGCTGGAGCCAATCCCAGCCAACACAGGGCACAAGGCAGGAAACACACCCTGGGCAGGGAGCCAGCCCACTGCAGCCAACTCAAAATAAGAATTTTATTTCAAGTTAAAAATAGGAAAAGATGCTGATTTTCTCCTTGTATGTAGAAAAAAAAGTCTTGCCAAAATATAAAACACATAGGTTCATTAAACATAGGATAAGATGCTGCTATCCATTGTGTGAGCACTTGCAAGAGATGATCTTAATAATAATAAATGACATTGTATATGGTGCTTTCTCACTACTCAAAGTGCTACCGCATAAGGGGGACCCGGGATGCAAACCAAGGATCTAATTACTGTGAGGCAGTGGTGCTACCACTGTGCCACCTCATGCTAATTAGTGATGAGTGAAGTCCACCTTATTCCCTTCGCCTTGAATTTGGCAAAATTGTGGAACTGTTTAGGAAGTTAGCTGAAATGCATTGAAGTCCATAGGGAAGAAGAAACTGAATTAGTTTTGAGTTAATTATAGTGGTGCATTGGTCTTTTAAGTGTACCTGATAGCTTGGAAAATGTCTGTCAAATATTCTAGACTGATTATTGCGGCCAGAAATGTGCTAACAACTGCACTACTGTGGCTCTCTCACATAAAATTAATAGAATTAAACATCAGAACACTAAAATGTCTTGCAGGCAGTGGCAGATAGGAAGCATGAATTCACCAAAGCTTGCCATCAGTCACGTAATGCTTTTGCTCTTTCACTGCCACTGGTACCAAATAAGCACATGAATTCTTCAATCCTTCCTGTTTGCATCAACTACACAGCACTCTGGGTATTATTATTAAACGGGTAGGTACATGTATTACGTGCAGATCACATACAACTCCATGCAAAAAGTCATTACCTTTAAGACAAAAATACATTGACACATTTCTTATTTCCTTCTGTGTGTGCATTTTATGTTTTAATTTATTCACAAGTTTTTCCCCCTAACCCTAATTTTTAGACCACTGTTAGGATCAGCATTACATACTTGTGGGAGCTGAATCAACATTTTCTGCTACAGCTCTGTGATGGCAAGCTTGGCTCACAAAGCATCATGGGGCACTGGGAAAAAAATGTGTTTAAGTGGGCTGCACAGCAAATTTTGAGGAAAATAATCTGTGAACAAGGTTACTGGTGAACACTGCATATGCACTGAGAAAAATACTTTGGTGAATTTCCCTGATACACTCTAGTGTTAATGATAGTGAAGACTGGTTGACATGGAGAAGTTTTCAGGTGGACATCTTCCTTCTTTTGAAATTTCATTGATTAGTCCACTAGGTCTCTGAAGGGTTTGAAAATTACTTCTGGCATCCCAGATTCACCCCCCTCATATGTGTAGGTGCAATCCTCAGCATCACTACTTTGGAACCCAATTGAGGTCAAGCCTCTTCAACCAAAGTCACCAGATGATCTTTTCTGACATATCAGAGGTTCATTTGAAAATCGTTTTAAATCATGGCCCTGGATCCAGAAAAAAAACAGAGGAGCCTGGAAGTAGAGGTTGACACGAAATCTTTACATCCCACTTCCACTGGACAGATTGGAGGCTGGAGTGAGGGTATCAGGAGGACATTTTTGCTGAGGGTCTGCAGGGGAAGAAGATGCATTGGTGATTATTGTCAATCCCTGTTCCAGCTTATCAACTGCCTCCCATGAACACAAGTGTGACAATATGTGTGTGTGTGTGTATAACTCCAAATCAAAGAACAGGGAGGTCTATAGGTCTGCGACATGTCCACCCCAGGCATGTAGTAAGGGTATTGTGACTGACGATCACAAACTGTGGAGCAATAAGATAATATAATGAGAAAATGGAAAGAGAGACAAGACTGGTGTGAAAACAGGAAGTGGTGTAAATTGAGAAGTCAAGAAATAATCCAGAAAAGACAAATTGTAAACAAGATCCTAAATTCAAAGACAAAAAGATAAAGCAAAAAACAATCATAATCAAATTGGCTGCACCTTTTATCTATCTCTACCTTTAGCAGAAAAGTGATAAAAAATTTTTATAGAGAGAGCTATTTGATGCAATATGTGGATGTCTGCACTACTGAAATGCTTCATTTAATTGGTATCCCATGATGAAAGTTGATATCCAGCATCAGGATCACATGCCTAGCAGTGGTGTGTCATTGTCAACAATAATATGGCCATGGCCAAGGAAATGCCATACTGATAAATTGTAATGTTTCAGTAAATAGAGAAATAATTCTTAAGACAGGAAAACTAACCAAGAGGTTTAAAACACATTTCTTTGACTGAAGAAGATGGGTCAAACTCCCATTCAGTTTGGCAGGTGAGTTGGCATCTTCTGTTTTACCCTTTTCCAACATATGAGATTTTCAAGCCACCATTTTGGCTAAGATTTTGGAACAAAGTTTTAGTTTATGCAGTGTAGCTCAATATGATGTAACATGTCCGCTAAGAACCAGATTTTATGTACAATGAGAACCTTGTGAAAGTGGAAATTTGTGAAAACATGTAAAGATAAAGCATCAAGCAATCACATTTTATGAACTTTTATAGGCTAATTAAAATATGATGGTTGTTTTAACTGGAGGCTTTGGCCAGGGCTGGTTCCTACCTTGTGCCTGATGTTACAAATATCCAAGAAACAGATTAAGGTAGTCCATAAATGGGTGGATGCCTCCTTTCCTCCTTTACAGACTATCAAAAATATAAAGTGATATATCCATCCATTTTCTAATCCACTTATCAGTTTCCAGGTTGCATATTATAAATTAGTCCTTTAAATTACTGATCTTGCTTAATCTAATTTTAAGGTCAAGAGTAGCCAAAACCAGGAGTACTGGGTAGTGTGCCACTTTACATACTGTGGGGTGGTACAGGAATTCTTGTACTCTTGACTTCAGACACAACTACTTTAATAAAACAAAGTTTCGCTTTCTAAGAAATATCTTTATATTCTTTGAGTTTTGCCACAGTAAAAACTAATTTACTCTTGAAACTTCTTTCACAACCTCTAGTGCAGGGGAACCTTTGTCTTTTCCAAACTCACTTCAGACTCAGTGGGCTGAGGAATTGGGAATTGTTTTGACCCACAACTAGCCAGAAATTACTTCAGGATTGCCAAAATGCTCTTGGAAGACATGCAGCTTGCCTCCTAAGGACCAGGCACTCATAGTACAGTGGTGGCCTTCTGCTACTTCCAGCCTGCCTGGAGAACTGAGCCCCAACTTTGAGACCCTTCCATTAGTTTTTGTTGTTGTTTGTTGTCTTCTCCAGTCTCTGGATTATTCCTTGGCATCCCATCTAAGCAAAGGACCACTTTACCAAATGGCCACTTGACATACTGTCTGGGCAGTGGTACATACCAGCGCCCTTACAAGGTGCCCTTCAATGCCCCTGCTATACTTCTCAACTTGTTTTGTAGTTTTGCTTTTTGTATGTTAACTGATAATATTGAAACTGTTTCACATCACATTAACTTGTGAAACTATGTTTGCCAAACTAATGCAATGATTTCTAAACATAAAAATTAATCAAACATTCTTACTTTATGTACAGTAGAATATGCAAATGAACAGCATAATTTATAACAGAATTGGCAGAAGTTATTTGATTGTGGCACAAAAAAAAAAACAATACCTGTCCTATCTTTAGACGTAAAAGGATAGGTTGAGATTTTTAAAACTCCAAAGCTATCTCAGTTTTAATTTCAAAATATTTATAGAGTCACTTGTCGAAAGGGACTGACCTAATAATGTTATATTTGGCCAAGAATGTGCGGCAGTCTTTTTGAAATGACGTGTAATTGTTGAAGCATTCTGAAATAGCTGGAGCCAAATGGAAGTCAGGTCATGTCATGTTAGGTCAGGTTGGAGAGCATGCACTGGTACAATGCATTGAAGCACCCACCATATGATAAAACAGCTCGGGATCCCGGTTGGCAACCCACCAGGCATACATACGATCCATTCCCACCCTCCAGAAATTACCCTCTATCTGCTGCAGCTAGGTGTTACATGGGCATCCCCTTGGCCTGGTCCAGCTGCTCGAGTCCTCAAAAATGGGGATCCTGCAAACTGGATCACCTTCAGGGAATCACTCCACATGGCCGTAGTCTATTCAGGTAGTCTATTCATCGTCTATTCAGGTAGTCAACTTCTAGCGCTGAGAACAAAGGCCCGTGCCAGTGTGGTTCGCTGTTCACCTGATGAGGTAAGAAGGCAGTATCATGGCAGCAGAGCTGGCGCTAAGCCAAAGGCTAAATGGCTAGCGAGGAAGTGGCAACACAAGCCTTTGGTGCCTTCTGTGATCCTGGGAAATGTGAACTCACTACCAAATAAGATCGACAAACTGGCTACGCTGATGAAAAATGTCAGGACCTACAAAGAATGCAGTTTGTTGTGTTTTTGTGAAACGTGGCTAACAATTAGCATCCCAGATGCTAACGTGCAGCTACCCGGGTTTAGCACAGTTAGAGCGGTCAGAGACGCAAATACCTGCGGGAAGCGGAAAGGAGGAGGACTGGCTCTCTATGTGAACACAAGATGGTGCAACCCTGTACATGTAAATGTTAAAATCTCCACTTGCTGCAGGGGCATCAAACTGTTGGCCGTAAGTCTGCGTCCCTACTACTTGCCCAGAGAGTTTGGACACGTCATTGTTGTTATTGTTTACATCCCTAATCGGGCAGACGTGGAGATAATGTGTGATATCATCCACTCTGCTGTTGCTAAACTACAAACACAACACCTCGAGGCGCTTGTGCTAAACTCTGGAGATTTTAACCATGTGACGCTGGACAAAACCTTACCTGCCTTCTCCCAGTATGTGGATTGTAACACCCAGGGAAATAGGATTATTGACCTACTGTGTGCAAACATTAAAGACACATACAGTGCCACCCTGCTGCCTGTGATTGGGGAAAGCAGATCATAACCTGATTCTGCTTCTGCCTCACTACAAACCAAGAGTAAGGGAGCTACCTACAACCACACGCTCATTTAGGAAGTGGTCCCCTGAGGCAGAGCAGGCTCTGAGAGACTGCTTTGGAACTACGGACTGGGATAATTTGCAGGGGTCACATAGTGAGAACATTGAGGAGGTTCTTCACTGCACTACTGACTATATCAATTTCTGTATGGACATTGTTGTTCCAGTAAGAACAGTATACTGCTATGCTAACAACAAGCCATGGATTACAAGTGACATCAAGGGCCTTTTGAACCAGAAGAAAAGGGCTTTTAAAGGCAGTGATCAGCATGAGCTCAAGGAACTCCGAGTCCAGCTCAGGGCAGCGAAAGAGCAGTAAAGGAGAAATATTGTTTTTATCAGTATGCTGCTGGAGTATGTGAATTTCCCCTTGGGGATTAATAAAGTATCTATCTATCTATCTATCTATCTATCTATCTATCTATCTATCTATCTATCTATCTATCTATCTATCTATCTATCTATCTATCTATCTATCTATCTATCTATCTATCTATCTATCTTTTCTAGTGCCTTGTTCAGTCTTTCCCTGTACAGTAACATTGTTCTCGGTCAGACGTGCATCGTGCAGAGGGACTTTACCTCAAAACTGTAAACTCTTCTCCACCCAGTTCCTCCTCACTTTCTTCATGCCAGAACTCGACAAATGCAAGGTTAGTTTTCTTGGTTGTTTATGGTTAGTTTTTTGTATAAATTACACATTTTTCAAATATCCATTTTTTTCCCTGTGCTTAAAACTCATTAAAAAAAGTGTTTACAGCGATCAGTTCATAAGGCTGTAGCGTGAACTCTTGCAATGTTCGTTTTCTCTGTTCAAGGTTTTCTCAGTGTTGTTCAATGTTTTTACATTTAGTTTACTATTACACTGTGCATTCTATGGTATAATTAACTATTTTTGTGCTTAAAAATCTTTAAAAAAATATATTTACATACAGTTCGTACGGTCCGGAACGGATTAATTGTATTTACTTACAATCCTATGGGAGGAATTACTTCGGGTCACAACCAGAGTTTTGGAACAAATTACGGTCGTGACCCGAAGTTCCACTGAAAGTTCTTTTGCAAAGATATCAGGAGCGCCACACACCCCTTTCTGGGGGACCTCATGACTTCATAGGAAGAGTCACCAGAGACAAAAAGGTGACTGATGAAGTAAGTAAACCTCTTATTTGAGGTCGACACTCTCTCCACAGATAGGCACACTGCTGATGGCTGTGCTTAAGAGGTCATTAAAGATGTCAAATGGAAGTGCATACAAATATAAAGAAATGGCATGCCTGAGTGCTCTGTTGAACAGACTATGCTGTTAGAATTCAACAGAAAGAAGAGAACTTCAAATCCAACCTTGAGACACAATAATCAGATATAACCAATGAGGACCTGCTGAAACTCCCATCCATCCATTTTCTGGAACCTTCTTGATTCATTACAGGTAGGTTAGGTTAGGTCAGGAGCATGCACTGATACAGAGTCACAGGAAAATACAGCACATCCAGGCATCATTGGAAGCAAAGTGGGATCAAGCTACGGATGGGACACCAGTCTATCACAAGGAACAGTCATGCAAGCACCCTCACTGGGCCTACTTTAGAGCTTTAGTTCTGGAACACAGCCCATAGAAATGAAATATCAAAAAAGGGATCTCTTTAATATCTTTTTGTTTCTCCTAGACAACAATGCAATCAAAAAAAAAATAAAATGGAGACAATTTATCTTGTCTCCTGAGGAAAATAAATATCCTGGTGCCTCACAAGTGTCTTCTCTTAAGTCTCGACAGAGCTCCCTGCAAAGTCACACAATGATCTCAGCTTTTCCAAGTAGCATCTTGACATTTTTTTTTTTTGCAATTTGAAAATATGTGCATTGCGTACTCACTAATGCTGTAACTGCCACATAGCTGTAGTGCCGTAATGGCCATGTGGTGCGATTCCCATAGGGTGATCCGGCTCGCAGGATCCTCATTGTTGAGGATTCGAGTTACTGGACCAGGCCAAGGGTCGCCTACGTAACACCAGGCTGTGGCAGATAGTGGTCATTTCTGGAGGGTGGGACTGGACTGCGTGTCTGCCAGGAAGGTTGCCAACCAGGATCTTGACCTGCTTCGTTGTGTGGTGGGTGCGGCAACGAACTGTACCACTGCATGCTCCCCGACCTGACCTGACCTGACTTATACTCACTAATACATGTTGAAAAGTACGGACAGTTGTGGTAATGAAACACTTTACTCTGATGACAAAACTGTAGCCCTTGCTTCTGAATAGTTCTAATAGATGATCCAATTTATATTGCGGTGTTGCAATCAGATCAGACTCATTCTGGAAGAAACATTAGGTAGTGTGGCCTAGCGCTTGAGACATTGGTCCTCAAACTCTGAGACTGTGGGTTCAAATCCCACTGCTGACACTGTGTGACCACAAACCGGTCACTTTATCTGCCTGTACTCCAAATGGAAAAACATAAGCCACATAACAATCACATCTCAAGTGTTGTATGATACCTTGAATAAAGACATTAGTCCAATAATAAGTAAATAATATGAAGTCTGGAAAGAGATTAAAACAAGACTATAAAGAGATTACACAAAATATAATGCACTTTTCAAACCAAATTCTCAATTTTGACTCCTTTCACCTCAGTTGTACCTCATGTCATTTTTGTTGCCTAAAGCTGTTTCTCCTAAGGAACTGTAGGAGAAATATCTGTGACAAAGTTGATCTTTAATGAAACCTAAATGAGAATTTCTTTATTTGTTATTTTTAAGAAGAGCAAAACAGCCCCAGAATTCCACTGTTCAGGAGATTCTACTTTGCAGATAAAAGCACTTCTAAAATGATAAATGCTGCGACCGTGACACTTTTTAAACAATATCATGAGCAGATAAAGTAGATACTGGGGCATTTAAGGTAGTGGATAACTGGACGAGCTTAATGGAATTAATGGTGTAATCTTGTTTGCAGAATTGCTCACCTTCTTAAGCAGAAAGTAAACAAAATGAACATGGCAATAGATCACACGGTGTCGGGCATTATAGCTCTGGCTTATGTTAGCTAAGCTGTCTTGTGAGGCTGATCCCACGTGAGTGGGCTTTATCACTAGTCACACAATTTCTGCATAGATCTCACATAAGTGACAAGTCACAGGATAAAATTTCCGTCTTGGAAGTTTCATTAGATGACGTGTCTCTTGTTCCCACAGTAACAGATATGACTGGCAGGTACAAACACTGCAGCACAACAGGTTCCAGCAGACGTCTTGAAATCTCAGACCCTGTGCCGCCTCCTAAGAAGCCGTGACAGTCTGTTTGATCACCTGTCCTCTGCGTTCACTGTGTGCATCAGTGCCATCATGGCTGAGCAAGGCTTCCTCATTTATATTCCGTGAGGCACAGCATATGCTGGAAAATTGCTGCCATTTTTGTGGAATGAGATGCACTGCGGGGACTCCCCAGCACTGAGGAGTGTCTTTGCTGAACTTGTGTTTTACATTTTAGCATTGTGGTGCCATGCCACTGTGCATCATTGTATCTTCCAAAAGGACATCTGTCTTCACAAGTTACTTTTAAGAACACATTTACAGCATGGAGAAAACAATTATCTATAGTTTATGAACTTACTTTTTTTATGAATTATGTGAAGTTTGCAAATTTTTTTTGTTGCCTCAATGCCAGGGGTGACAGTTTTCACACCTGTTTTGTAGCAGAATAAATAAGAGCCAGCTCTGATATTTATGTGGTTGGGGATAGGGATATAAAAGCAGGCTAATGTACAAGAAATACAGACTCAATGCCCACACCATGACAGCTTCTTAAGACTGTGCTCAGTGTAAAGAGGGTTCAGAAACTGTTCAGATGAGTACTCGATCTGTAGGCCGGCTGCAAACTGATTTTTTTCTTCTTTATTCATTTATTGAAAAGGAGTGTGGTACTGAGAAGCATGGCAGTGAAGTGATTAGCCCTGCCACCCCATAGCTTCAGAAGACTAGGAACAAGCTTGTAGGATCATCATTGTGATGTGTGCAGAGATATGAATGCCAGCCCGATCAGTGTCTGTGCAGAGCTTGTGTATCTGTGGGTGCTTCAGGTTGCCCTGAGATGGGGCTTCTTATATCGCTTACTTCTTCAGATAGGGGTAAAGAGCTGTGTTCTGTTTTGTCGTTGGAAAAAATGTTATTGCATTTGCAATGTTTTTTTCTTCTTTTTTTATTCAATTATCTTTTGTTTTCTTCGTCTTAAAAAATTTAACGTACTGTACAGGCAGGAAGTGCCACATTTGTCAATGTGAGATCTGATGTGATGAACACTGTTTAGAGGGGTGTACTGTTCAGGAGCTCTGACGTCATTTGCTTAGTGGATTGAATTCTCTTCTATATTGTTAATGTGTCAGTGGCAATCACATTTAATAAACTAAGAGAACAGCCTGTAGCGTCTCATGTACCATTATTCCTATTAAGTGACAGAACAACTTGCATAGACTGTGACTCTTAAACACATACAGAGCTTCACTTTTTTCATATTTTGTTATGCTGCAACCTTGTACTAAAATCTTTTAAATTAATTTTTCCCACAACAATAACCCAGCATGACAAAGTGAAAAAATGATTTTAGATGTTTTTTGCAAATGTATTAAAAAAAAAAACAAAAAAAAAACCTGAAATATCAAAACAAGTATTCTGATTCTTTGCTGTGACAGCTGTAGCTCGGCTCAGATGCATCCCATTCTGTTGACTATAATTGAGATGTTTGGAGTCCACTTGTGGTCAATTCAATTGATTGCACAAGTCTATAGAAGGTCACACAGCTGACAATGTGTATCAGAGCAAAAACTAAGCTATATGGTCAAAGGAATTGCCTGGAAAGCTTAGAGACAGGGTTGTGGTAAGGCACAGATCTGGGGAATGCTATACAAATTCCTGCAGCATTGCAGATTCCCGTGACCACAGTGGCCTTTTTCAGTTCTTCAATGGAAGAAGCTTGGAAAAACCACAACTCTTCCTAGAGCTGGCTACCCATCCAAACTGAGCAGATGGGAGAGATGGGCCTTAGTAGGAGAGGTGACCAGGAAACCAACGGTCATTCTGGCTGAACTCCAGAGAACCTGTATGGAGAAGGGGCGAAACGTACAGTAGAACAACACCACTGCAACATTCAGCTTATTCTGGGCTTTATGGAAGAGCAGCCAGAAAATACATGAAAACCCACTTGAAGTTTACAAAAAGGCACCTAAAGGGCTCTCAGTCAGACTGTGAGAAACAAGATTGGCTGCATCATGCTGTGGGACTGGGAGACTAGACAGGGTTGAGGCATAGCTGAATGGAGCAAAGTGCAGAGATATGTCAGTCATTATCCAACCTGCTATATCCTAACACAGGGTCACGGGGGTCTGAATACCTTCTGAATCGTCTGTACAAACACATTAATAAAAGGAAATCTGGAGTTCCATACTTATTAGAACAATTTCTATAAACTGTCACACCAAACCTATTTCACTAATTTGAACAAATGCATCTGCATGCCGGCTCCAGTCTGTTACAAAGCAATACAATAACTGAAGAGTGTGAAACAAATTGAAAAATGTTTGTAAAAGGTAAGTGGTCACTGTACCGTCTGCAAATATCACCATGGGGAGTAAAACAAAGAATCACTTAATATTCAGATCCAGGTCTGTCTCTGATAGGCCGTATCTTGAACTGGTGCTTGGTGATCGCAGCTTGGATGTAGCTTTAGTTTTCGATTCTTTCGAACCACTCTTCTTGTTGGCCATGCTTATATGTGCTTACATATACTGTAGCAGTCCCTCTCGGGTTGAATAAATACAGGATATCTCAGAATAATAAGCAAATAATATGAAAAATAGCACCACTGCTAGCGGAGCTCCACTTCAGACGTCCATCTCTCGCATCGGACGAGACCAAATCCGTAAAACAAAGAATCAAACCAGAAAGGGACAAGTAAACAGGTAACATGCAACATAAAGGAAATTAATAATTAAGACTTTGAAAATAAACATCATGTGAACACATGAAGATAAAGTTTGCATGCCATGTAAAAAAAACTCTCTTTTCACATTTTTTCAGCTATAAACATACCCTGAAAATGTCTTTTTATTTTGAATAAATGGCACTAATGCACACATTTCCCACTACATTATGTAAAAACAAATCACATTCAAATCCAAAATAGCTTGCATCTACTTTGTCCAAATTTGAGTAAAAGATGAAAAAGTATAAAAGGATATTTTAGAACTCTAAGTGGTGGGTGGTGTATGCTAAATAGACATAAGTGGCTGTAATAATTTCATATATAAAGCACTTTTGGTAAAAGTGAGCTTAAGCCGATTTAATGAACTAAATATCCACACTGTTTGCTCTGCTGAATTTTTGGTATCTTTGAGAATAAAGCCCAAATAACAGAATGTCTGTGAACGTCATTAATTTACATTCCTAAACAACTTCTAAAATGTATGCATAGCGTAACATTCATTTGCATCTCAGGACTTAGATAACTGTTTGGAAAACTGATGCATTTTACATTATTTTTTTTTTATCTTCATCAAAGATACCATCACTCCATAGTGGCCAGTGTGGTGTTCTATGCTGTGGTCTCTTGGGGAAATAAGTTTGCTCAGGCAATGTGTTATCAGGACAGCCTGCTCCATCACTGGGTGAACCCTGGATACACTAGAAGCTGTTGTGGAAAAGAGGATGATGGCAAAATTGGGTGCATTCACGAAAAATTCCCTCCATCTCCTCCAGTAGGCGCTCTCTCGGAGCACTTTTAGCCACAGGCTCATTCCACCAATGTCTGCTAAGAAACTAACGGCGCTGGGGGTCTTTTCTGCTCACTGCTATCAGGCAATTCAAAGCTTCCACCCGATGTACCTGGTAAGTTTATTTTGAAATATCTGTTCAATATAGATTTCTTTATTGATTGTTTTGATTGACCGATTGGCTGTATTATCTGTTCTGTGAGTCTGTATTCTTGTTTTTTATGTTTCAGGTGCTGTATGCATCTGAATTTCCCCATGGAATTAATAACGTTTATCTAATCTAATCTAATGCAGATGTTACATTTTTATCTTCTTATATACTGTACACTACCGTGGCTGTTCGTTTGTCTGTCCAGGATTTTAAATCACCTGTAGCTCTTAACTGTTTAATCTATTGACTTGAAGTTTGGTACACATATACTACGTGACATCTACTATCCGTTTTCAGGGTGATGCTTTTTATTTCTCTTTTTGTTTTTATTTTGTTTTATTGTAGAATCAATTCTCTGCCGTGCACAGCAGAGCAGCTGAGTGGCGCATGTGTATGGGCGCCGTTCTCATTCCCTACCACCTTTGCTAATCATTCTTGAGGCAGATTAAAGACTTTAGTACCAGCTTAAGTGAAAAATGAAAGAAAACGTACAAAGTAATTGCAATACAAAAACTAACTTAATCAGTTTTAACGAGAAAAGATGCCAACGAAAGAAGAGAGGCAGTGGGCCGCTAGGGTGGAGAAAAGAAGAGCTGCTCAGGAAGCAGCAAGCGCATCAAACTCTGAGCAAATGAATGCTAAATGCACAGAGAAAGAGGATGAAAACTAGGAATGCTCAAGTCAAGTGAATTTGCTGCATGTTATCGTGCAGTACGCCGTTACTAGTTTATTAATATTAGGTAACAATGAGTAATATCCCAAACAAACAGCCTGAGTAATTACATTTATTATTATTAAGTAACATTTTTAGACTAGTCTCAAAACATGGAGTATGTATATAAGAGAGGGCAGAGCAGGCTCCTGTTTTCTTAGGAGACTGTGTTCCATTAATGTAGGTAGTGATATCCTTCATATCTTCTACAACTCTGTGATGGTCAGTGCAGTTTTCTAAGCTGTAGTGTTCTGGACCAATAACATCACTTCAAGAGAGGCCCACTGAATTAACAAGTTAATTAAAGTGGCAATCTCAGTTAGGGGACACACTCTGGAGGTGCCAAAGACAGGTATTAAAACCAAACTGAGTGCCATTATGAACAATGCTGCACATCTTCTCTCTGGCACACTAACACTGACGACTTTCAGTCAAAGTATCACTCAGCAGGAGTTTGTGAAGAAATGTAATGTGGGCTCCTTTATACAAACCGCAATATGGCTGCATAATACCTCACAATGACTGTGATTTGTCAAATCAGAAGTTTTCTTTCTTTTCAATTTTCTTGCTGTTTAGTCATTCTGACTGCCGTTTACACAGAGAAAGACAGACAAATCAGGCATGTAGGGCTGAAACAGAAGTTTTTATTTTCCTTTCCAAAAACAAAAAGGGAAAAAAGAACACGGCATCACATAAGCGGCTTCTCCCCTATGCCCCAACAGTGTCCACTGTGCTACTGCTTTCCTTTAATTAAGCAATAAACACATTGCATATAAAACTATTTACAAAAAATCACTCAGATTTTCCAGAGAGAACTATTTACAATATACATAGTGTAAACGCTGGCCCGGACACAGACAGACGGACATCGTAAGTTCACCCAACACACTTTTATTCACACTATTTACAATTGCCGTGCTCTCAAAACCCCAGTGCCTCTTGCACCGATTCCCCAAAGTCCAGGGCTCACAGTCTCTATGCCTTTCTTTCCTGGCCGCCTCCAGTCCTCTCTCCAGCTCCAGCGGCCCCTTTTATGGTAACCCGGATGGGCTCCAGCTGCTTCCCGGCAATTAGTCCTGGCCACACCCCAGTGTGGCGGAAGTGCCGGCTGCGCACCCGGAAGCCGTCCGGGTGACCCTTGTCGTCTTCCCCCCGGCACTTCCTGGTGTGGCGGAAGTGCTGGGCTCCCGGGATAAAAAGGCTCCCAAGCCCTTTACCCGAGGCCCCCAACATAAACAGGACGGACGCCCCCTCGCGGTCTGGAGGAGGCACAAGCCCTCCTCTCATCCTCCTGGGCGTCCCGGCCGGGGACCACAATAGCTTTATGCAATAAAAAATATCATAACTTTTTAATCATATATTCTTAACAAAAAAAAAAAAAATAGAGTAGCATACCTTTCCAAAAACAAAAAGGGAAAAAAGAACAGGGCATAACATAAGCGGCTTCTCCCCTATGCCTATTAAATAATAAATTAAATCAATTACAAATTATTTTAAGCAAAACTATTACTACAATATAAATAAAACAAAAATCAGAAAAAGCTTGGGGAGAGCTGAAAACACCACCTACTCCAATAGCGTCCACCATGCTTCTAGAGGCAGAGCCAAGAAATGGTGCATGCAGGTTGTGAGGTGTAACGTTAATTAACGCCCGTACTACAACATATTATACAATCGGTATACTACAAATTATTTACAAGAATTAATTCATTTTGGGAACGTTCATAACTAAAACAAAACAAAATTATAAGTAATACTAGCCAACCCGTAGCGTAGCATATGCCACATATAATTATTTATTGATGAGTGAACACTTCCAGAAAGACACAGTTGTCCAAATGGGGAGGGTTTGAGGATACAACTGTCAGTGAATGAAAAGGTGGAACTCTGGAGAGAGCAACATACAATTGTCCGTGAGTAAAAACAGGTTTTGGTAGATACAGGCATATTTTGAAAGTTTGTCCTTGTGCCTTATTAATAGTCATTGCAAACGGCAATCTAACAGGAAATTGTCTTTGTGTAAAAGTAAAAGGCAAATTAGAATCTGATGGGGTCAGGGAAATACGGGGAATAAGGACAGTTTGTGAGGTAGCAGATGTGAAAGTTTTACACTCCAGTACATTGCGGTGATTGCTGGTAACAGAAAGTCTAGTGCCATTACAGAGACCTTTTGCTGGCGTGAGGTTCCTGACAAGCATGATGACTGAACCAATTTTAATTTTGAGTTTATGCGGAGGCATGCCAGTGGGAGTAAGACTATTAAGAAATTCTTTGGGGAATGCAAGTTGATCTGCAGGATCGTCTGTGATGATGGAGTCAACGCTGGTGAAAGTTACTTCGTCATTAGGGATAAGTTTCAGCACCTGCTCATTAAGGTGTAGTGAATCTTCGTTGGTGACGCTTAATATAGCTCGCGTACTGTGTTGTTCCAGAGTGACAGTTGAGAAGTCGATGTCGCCATATAATTGCCTCGAGAGCGATGTTGGAAGCCTGCGGAGGGTGAGAGTTGGCGGACGGGGCCTTGTCGTGCATTCCCCATGACGTGGGAGGAGGGTTAGAGTGGGCGTTTGTGGCTCTTTCATGCGTAACCCATGGGCGGGGCTCTGTTAGAGTTGGCGGGCGGGGCTTTTTGAGTTGGCGGTCGTGGCTCTCTGTCTTGCGTGCAGTGAAAAGTCAACGTGGCTCAGAAGTGCATGTGGACTTTTGCACAGACGAAAGCAACTGAGGCAGTGTTTGGTGAGTTGTTGCGTGCGGGCATATGCCTCGAGAGTGACGATAGATGCGGGAGGATGGTTACAGTTGGCATGCGTGGCTCTGTCGTGCGTATCCCATGGTCTTAGAGTTGGCGGGCGGGGCTCTGTGAGTTGGTGGGCGTGGCTCCCTGTCTTGCGTGCCCTTAGTGAATTATATATATAGATATTACACTTTGCTCCATATTCAGACCATAGCGTGTGTGTATATCTCTATCTATCTATCTCTAGAGCTTCAGTAAAAGGCCAAATTTCCCCCAGGGGACAGATACAGTTTGTTCTATACATAAATCAAAACAACTTCACATGTGCTAAGTTTGAAACAGTAAAATAATCTGTAATTGAAGTATCCAAGAATGCTCCTCTGTTGTAAACTGGATAAGTCTGGAAAGCTTTTCAATGAGAGCCTTTGAAAGTTTGATTTAAAATGGATTTCTTTGAAGAATACGTTTGCCAAATTTCAACAAAATCAGCAGACTTGTTTCATGTCGACAGACAGACAAGATGATGATAGTAGGTGTTTTTGGCATTACATAAAATGCTTCTAAAATTGCAAACAGAGGTCAGAATGAAAACATCTGCAGAAGACTGCAGTTTGTACAAAGGCCACTTTGGTCAGTTGTCACTTTTGGATGCCATGTTACACATGACTGCTACCTACTGAAACTGAAGCAATAACTGACATCTTGGAAAATATGACCATTCCCCTCCTGTTTAATTCCCATTGTCCTTAGTGTTTTATTTCTGTGCTTGGTTCAGCATTACTCATTTTTTCTTTAGATTTTGAAGATTTGGATTTAAATTAACTTGCATGCTTTCATTTTGCTTTTTAAAGTGAAATAGACTAGTGCTAAGAAAGGAATGGTCACTTCCAAAAACTTGAATGAGTGATACACAAATGAGGGAGCAGTTTGGGTTCTTGTAGGTGAGTCAGCTGTCTGTGTTTACTGAAAGGAGCCTCTCGCTGTTGCCCTACCACATTCCATTCTGCTCCTTTCAATTCAAAAGACTTTGATTGCACCCTACTGAAGGAACACAAAACCTCAGCATGCCATGATTTTATCACTTGTATCTTTGTGTATTTCGACATGCAAACATAATTGTGAAGATGTTGCCTAATAGTACTTGTTAATAGCAGTGTGGCATATGAGATAGAATCCTAAGACTGACAAAATTACTGATAATGTAAAAAAAGCTTTCTTGTCACATCCAAAAAAACAGATATGCCATGTCTTCAGCCCATTGACAAAATATGAATTGTCGTGACTACAGCTAATGAATGCTTCTAACTAAATTGTAAGAATCCCATTGTTGACAAGTTTCAAGACCACAGTATCAAAGGTCTTGACAGACTTAGCAGAAGAACATTGTCACATTGTCTCATTCTAGTAATCTAAACTTATGTTGTAAATTTGGGACAGCCATTTTAAACACACACATTGACTTTACTTCCTTATACAGACTGAATTGTTTCTGGGGTAAAATGCCATCCATTATACTGTAAGCTGCATTAGAGTCACTTTTCCATTTCTACATTTCTGAGGACTAAAATTTTATTAGTATAACAGGAAACGGGATTGATCCTAGGCTATCCACTTATACCTACGGAGGGCAATTGTGGAGCAATTTCCTCTCGGCTTGTGAGATTGGTCCGCAATCCATTAGTTATTTCCAATCTCCTCTTTCTAGGGCAACAACCATAATCTGCTATTAGAAGTCCCGTCACCAGTGAGAAGCAAGCAGTGATCACCTCAGTTCTGCATACTGACTTGTAGATGTTGGACACAGACTCAGGTGGCTGGTTTCAGAATGCAAAGTAGAGGTACTTTAGTTTGGTGAACCAAAGCAGAACTCCTCTTTCTCCAGTGGCCAAGTGGGTGTCTGAATATAAATGCTCATCTCCTCTGGTTTGATCACTTTCTTTGTCTAATCTTATCTTTCTTTTGTTGACTTCTCACAGTGTCTGATCCAAAAACCCTTGTGCCTTCCTTGGCATATTTTTTGTTAATGTCGATATGCTAATAAATCAAAAATGGTATAACTAATTTGGTGGCAGGTGAGAGAAGGAAGAGTCTGATTATCGAAAAAAGTGAGTTTCAAATGTATTAGTTTGAATATTCATTTTGAGAGCAGTTATAAAATAACCAGCCATGTGCACCCAACTACTTTGCGCATGTTAAAGTTGTCTGTGAAGGGCTCCCTGTTTAAACGTGGCTGCCAGTCGTGAACTGGGCCCTTCATCACACAGCATTATGATTTTTTATAAGGGAAACAATATTACAAAAGAAAACCCTTGGACATTGATTCGATAGGAACGGCCTACTCGGAATCACTGTCCGAATAGTAATTATGTGGTCGTGTGTGAGCATTTCTACTTCTGTCCGTTCACAGTCCGTCTCGTTTTCACGACGCTATTGTTTCCTCTCACGAGGTCTTCTCAACCTTTCTCCAATCTCGCAGGTTGCTTTGTGGCAATCCAAAGAGTAAGGCAATATACATGGAGCAATGGTTATAAAAGGGGGACACTAAGTTATCCAGGCTCTTTAAAGCATAAATAGGGATCACTTCACTGACATGTGAGCAAGCCATGGTACAACTGTGAGACTCGCAGCACTTGCCGGCTGCAACATAACAATAATAATTTCCGGAACGTGCTGTTACGTTGTCATTCATTTTACCCACTGGCTTTCTTTCATTCATATGTTACGTAGGCACGTATCTTTTATCTTCGGCAATCTCATTCTCTAATCAGGCCTCAGGAGCTAACCAGCATAACACTGTCCACCACCCCTTTCGTTATTCCGGCACATTGTTGACATCCATGAGTAACAACAACGTACTAAACTGGAAGGTGGTCTACATGCGTGGAATTCGCGGACAAACAAAGATCAAGATCTAAATGAAGATCTCTTTAGTTAATTTAAAGCACAACAATTTGTTTAGTTTGAATGTCTGTGTTTTGAGGTGTGACTGGAGTACTACAGTCTTCAGTAGTATAAGCCTGGAGGAGATTCTTAATGCAATGCCTATGTTTTAGCTGTCTCTCTACTGCCATCTAGTGCTTCTTCTTCTAACTTATTCGCGGACAAACAAAGATCAAGATGCAAATGAAGATTATATATAGAGATATAAAGATGCATTTGTACAAGTCTTATACAATAAAATGTAGGCTGCTGTTTTAGCACATTGCTTGAAAACAAATTAATTGTGTGAAAATAACTTGTGTTATTTCTACATGGAGCTTTATTTTCAACTAAAGAGGAAGAAACGTAAATGTACGTTTTTTCTACATCTGCCTGTTCTAGTAACGGTAATATCGCAACACGCCAACCCGTACTCCTTCATTTCTGAGTTGAAGCCCAGTCACTTTTGTTTATTATTTAAACTGAGACATGTTGTTCACAGTTTCACAGTAAGGCTACATAACCCACAATCCCCCGAACTAACTCCATACAAATCCCGCCCCCCTGCAGTTTTTAATTATAACTCCTTGTGTCTTTCACCATCACTTTAAGGTCATGAGTGTCAATTTACATATCATTTTATCTCATTTAGTTTTTTTAGTCTCTACTAACCAAGAAAGGTCTTACATATAATTTGTGATTCTTGTGTACACTATCTCTTCTTTATTTCTTTTGAAATGTCATTCATGGTTTAGATTACTGTATTTTTATGGATGAAGAACTGTTTCCTGAAATAGTGCTAGTTTCGATATTTATAAAGGGAAACACTCCTCTTAATTAGTCCACTTTTGCCAGAAAACCAAGTTGGTGCACTGACAGGAACTTGAAGGATCTCACAGTGGTGACTACTGAACCACAGAAGCTTAAGGAAGAGATCTAGGGACGCTACTCCTGAAGTTTGCAATTATTTTGACAGTCCTCTGAATATTGACAAACAAATTATGTTGCTTGCATCAGAAACCAACTGCTCAACCTGCCTTCTATAAATGGACTCAACACCTTCACAAATAAGGCCAAGCAGTGGTACTGTGGTGCTCGGAGTTAATGTGCACAATACAGGTATGTACTCACACAACCATTCACGTTTCCTTTTGACAGCAACAAAGTTGTTATTCCACATGCAGACATAGCCAGCCAAGAGAGTCTGACCTGCAAATGTTCAGGAATGGCGATGTTAAAAGCAGGGCTGAAATCATGCAAAAATAAATTCTTAGAATTCTTGCATTTGTCCCTGAATAGACTAGATATTGAAAATCACTTGGTCTTTATAACTGCAAAAATTCCGCTTAATTGTTGTTTGTAAGACAGCAAACAGTATTAAATAGTGGCTATTCTTCATTTGGGGGATGCCTGTATTTCTTTAATCTTCACCTTAGTATACTCATTTATTTAATATATAAATAAATATATTTCTGTTTGCCATCCTGTTTAAGCTTTTTCTTTTATCCTGTCTCTGATCAGTATTTTCCTTGTTCAATTATGTGTTTTTGTTTATTATATATACACCAGTAATGGCGCACAGCATGATATACCATGCAGTAAATACACCTGACTTGAGCATTTATAGTTTTCATCCTCTTTCTCTGTACGTTTATCATTCGTTTGCTCAGAGGTTGATGCGCTTGCTGATTCCAGAGCAGCTCTTCTTTTCTCCACCCTAGTGGCCCGCTTCTTCTCTTCTTTCGTTGGCATCTTTTCACATTAGAACTGATTAAGTCAGTGTTTGTGTTGCAATTGTTTAATTTTTCACTTAAGCTGGCACTTAAGTCTTCAATCAGCCTCAAGAATGATTTAAGATATAAAGAGGTAGGTTAAGTGACGGCGAAGGTGGTAGGGATGAGAACGGCTCCCGTATGCATGCGCCACACAGCCGGCCTGCTCGCCGCTGCCAAGAGTTGATTCTACAATAAAATAAAATAAAAATAAAGAGAGGAATAACCTTGGAGGTCAATCATCACCCCGAAAGCGGATAGAGAACATCACATAGTATATGTGGACCAAATTTCCGGTCAATAGGTCAAACGGTTTGTGAGCTACAGGTGATTTAAAATCTTGGACAGACAAACGAACAGCCATGGTAGCGTATTATGTATAAAGATATTAGAGAGACAGATGTACTTTATTTGCCCCAAATGAAAATTAAAACTTTACAGAAGCTGAAGAAAAAAATATCATTGTCTCTTGTTTTGTCTATTAATAACTCAATTTTTCTTTGAGTCTGCAGGGTTAAAATTTGTATTTATGCATTTTTGTATCAATCTTTAATGTGTTCATTTGCTGTAGTTTTAGTGTTCCTGCTTATCTCTCTGTTTCCAACTCTGTCTCCACTTACTTAATTCTCAGCCACTTCCAGGTCATACGACACCTCCTGCATGCCCTTGGTTTGCTCCCAGTAAATATGCCTTAGGAGAAATCTGGAAACTCATTCACTAAATACTCAAACCATCAAGCTGACTTCTCTCTGGCCAATGAAGGTAATGTTTTGTTCTTATCCCCTGCAGTGACCTAATTTTGGTCTGTTGTCCTTTATTCGTGGACTGCCCAGATCTCAAGACCATATGTAAGCATATGAATGTACATGAAGTAGTAAATACTTTCTGGTATACCACCACAGTCAGTCATAATTATCTTAAAACTGCTGCCACGGCACTAGTTTCTGGTAGATTACACCACCACCCCTGTTCTCACAGAAAATCCTAAAGCATTGCAGCTCTTGGAATGTGACAAAAAGTTTTAAAAAAGCAGGTGGTTACAACTTTCTTAAAATACCTTGGCTGGTTGCTAGAATGGAAAAATCTCGGACTACATCATGTCAACACTGTTCTCCACTTCTGTTTCCCAATGTCAGTCCTCCAGTTTAGAACATGAGAACAATCTAGACAAGAACAGGCCATTAGCTCAACAAACCTCACCAGTCCTATCCACTTATTTTTTCCAAGAAAACATCAAGTTGAGTTTTGAAAGTCCCTGAAATCTTACTGTTTACCACACTACTTGGTCTCTTATTCCAAGTGTCTATCGTTCTTTGTGTAAAGAAAAACTTCCTAATGTTTGTTCGAAATTTACCCTTACCAAGTTTCTAACTGTGTCCCCATTTTCTTGATGAACTCACTTTAAAATAACAGTCTTGATCCACTATACTAATTCCCTTCATAATTTTAAACACTTCAATCATGTCACCTCTTAATCTTCTTTATCTTAAATTGTAAAGGCTCGGCTCTTTTAATCTTTCCTCATAATTCAACCCCTGTAGCCCTGGAGTCAGCCTAGTCGCTCTTCTCTGGACCTTTTCTAGCGCTGCTATGTCCTTTTTGTAGCCTGGAGACCAAAACTGCGCCCTGGACTCACCAGTGCATTATAAAGGTTGAGCATAACCTCCTTGGACTTGTACTCCACACATCATTCTGTATAACCTAATTTATCGGTCAAAGACAGTAATTAACAAAATAATAATTAGATTAGATTAGATAAAGAGTTGCACTCATAGCCATCTTTTTATCCCATAGCGTTGATTAAGCATGGGTCCTGACCATATAGGCCATGCCCCTAGCAACACCTGAAGTGGATCTAACAATGGAAATAAACACCGGCTACCTTTGAGGACCCAAAATCATACCAAATCATGACATTTGGCAGTTGTCAATCATGTGTTTTCCCCATTCTGTTTTAATGGGTGATTTCTTTTTTACACAAGAAACAATTCACAATTCTGTAAAAGGGCAACAAATGACAGAACCAGTAAGGCTTCAAGAGGGGTCATTCCACTGAGACAGCTTTATTATTGTTGAAATGCTACTGCTGGCTAGGGCTACCACCTTGCCATCCATCCTCGTCTTTCTTGATCTTTTCTTGGCCTTTGACACGGTTAACCATCAGATTCTCCTTGCCACCTGCTCCCACCTAGGCATTATTGGGACTGCTCTCGGATGGTTTCAATCCTACCTTTCCGGCAGATCCTACGATGTGTCCTAGAAAGGAGAGATGTCTAAGTTCTATCAGGTAAACACAGGTTCTCAATGTGTAAGTCTGTATCACATCCACAATAAGTCTGTATCACATCCACAAGAGCAGGCTGTATGTGACCGAATATGCAGCATAACATCTGATTCAGGCTTTCTTCTTGCCTTGTCTTGACTACTATGACTGTTTATTGGCAGGATTACCTGTGTGCACTACCAGGCCACTGCAGATGATTCAAAATGAAGTGGCACATCTTTTATTCAACCACCAATTTCCACACTGGACCAGAGGTTGGCGCTGTACTTCTTTTCCCCTGCAGACTTACAGAAGACCCAGCATCCTAAGCTTTCTTCTGGTACCCAGAAGTCTTCACCTTCCACTTCCTCTTTCCATGGCTCCAGATCCCACCTCCTCATGATATCACTTCCAGCTCCAAGACTACAACCATCTCTGTCATCATTTCCTGTCATTCATTCTTTCAGCCATTTTGTAACAACCCACAGTTAAGTTTGGAGCTCATCTTTACTAAACAACAATGTTTCAAGTATACGGGGTGGATCTTCAAACCTTTTTCTTTGTCCTTATTTTACAGCAGCAAGGCCACAGGGATGTATGAGATCTGATCAGCAATGTTAAAAGCTCTGGATTTTGTGAGACACTTTTAGCTTAAACACCTGTTCAATGATGTGTAGAAGGTGAGGACAGTGCCTTGGCAGATTAGAGAGTTGGTTTCCACCTTTAAAAATGTTGACAAGATGGTCTCTTCCAAACAGCCTGCATAAGAAAGCCTTTGCTAAGATTCTGAAATGGACACTCTGTTATGGTCAAAAGCTCAGATTCTGGAGGAGCAATGTAAAATTCATCCTAGCCTAGACTGCACCAGCTCTTTAATCTTGCACATATTTTTAAGGGGTCATAACTATTTGCCCATCATATCTACTGTATAATGTACATTGTAGTCTTGGAAAAAGCTTATGACCATGCACCTTATATTATCTTGTTGAATGTTCCACAGCAGAACATAGTTGAGGGTCAACTGCTACATTAATTTAATTCCCTGGATTTGTTTGATTTTATACTTGGGATTCAGCCAAGATCTTTCAATGTAGTTATTAGACTATTAAGGATATGTATTTTTGCCTTATCTCTTCCTGATTTTAATGGACAGCATTAGCAGGGTGCATTTAAGGTAACCAGGGTATAGGGTTTGGGTACAATAGGAGTTCATTTCTGCTGTTTGTAGATGATGGTGGGCTTTTTCCTCATTGAACTCTGATCTTCAGTGTGTACTGGAACAGTTTGTAGTGGAGAGTGACATGGTGGGAATAAGAATGAGATCCTTTAAATCTGAGCTCATGATCCTGTCTTGAAAAAGAATGGCATGTTTTATGCGGATTCGACGTGAGCAGTTTCCCCAAATGGAGGGGTTCATGTATTATTGGGGTTTTATTTATGAAACCTCTGTAGCAGTTTTACAAATGCACTCTCATGGTGGTGAAAAAGGAACTAGGTATGCTGGAGAAGTGGTTGATTTATGATCTATATCACAATCCTCACCGATTTTCACAAACTCTGGTCAGTAACTGAAAGAATGAAGTCACAAATAGCTGAAATTAATTTCTATCACAGGGTTGCTGGGCTCATTATCAGTAACAGGACATAGAACTTGGTAATATGGAGTTTGGTTGTAGAACTGTTGTTTCTGTGGATTAGGAGGAGCCGGGTAAGGTGGTTTGAGCACCTAATTAAACTGATTAGCCAGGCTGTAGGCATACAATACCTAGTGGCATACTCCTACTCCTACTCCTGTATTATTAAAGGATTCATGGAATTTTTGGGTCCACTCATATAGATGTATACAAGGCATGACCAACTTGAAAAATGAGATGCAGACCCAGGAAACAATAGAGAGATTAAATGTTCTCCACTGGCCTCGAAGCATCTTGGCATTTCCAAGGAATGTCTGAAGAAAGTTGTTGAGAATGGGAAGGTCTAGTCAGCCCAGCTCCGCTGTTGCTACTGTGACCCGGAAAAGCATAAAGAAAAAATGATGAAGACAATGAATGGGTTTTATTGCAGGCACAAAATGCAGTAGCTCACTATCAGAAAGCAAGGTTCTGGGATGAGGAAGACTTAAGAAGTCAACAGATAACAAGAAAGGAAAAATTCAGACCTCCTATCCCCAGGACTGCAAAGATTTACAGTGCAAGGATCATCTTCAATGCAAGTAAAAAAAAAGCTCCTTCATATTTTGGGGGTAATTGGAACAACCTCAGGGTGGCATACACTGCACTTCTAGACTGAGAGTAGCCACCTGAGATGGACAGGACTTATAAGATCTAATAAGGGTGACTCTTGTGTGCTTCCTATAGGAACTGTGCCAGACACAGCACACACTGTGAAGAAAGTAGATTAGGGTTAGGGTTAGGTAAAGTTAAACTAAAGGGCCTGGCAACACCATGATATTGCCTAGCAGGTGTTGAATACTGAAATCTCGTCATTCTGCTCAAACTGAATGAGGTTTAATTTTCTTTTAAAAAACTTAATTTCATTTTTTTGCAATAAATAAACTCAAAATGTTATACTACAATAGAGAATCATTATGTTGTGAACATCTGTTAATCCAAGATATATTTGCTGCCAGGAAAATATCTGTTCATGGCCTTATGTGGCATTAGACAATGTATAATTTAACCACAAGATACCATGAATTTGTTTCCCCAGTTTCTTCTATGAACATCTACCAGATGAAAACTGCTGATAATGCTAATTTGTCCATGAATATTCGAGTTATGCAAATGTCACACAGAGAATGTTAACGCAGAACAGCAGTGACTTCCTCTCAGTCACGCATTCTTTGAAATCAAGCGTGTGAAGCACGTTACCCTGTACTTACCTTGCTTTAGCTTGCACTGCTATGCTACTGAGATTTTCATGGGGTTACATTAAAGAGGTCTTCTGGAAGATTATAAGTAGCTGTGTATTTTGTATCAGGCTTCCAGGGAGCCAGAGATGTCCTTAAGGACCATGGTGCTCCCACAAGGATTTTACAGTGGCAGCAAAGGAAAGTACCATAATGTAATCACCTCAGTATAATGAAAGGCTGCAGTGCTTGTACTGAGACTTATGGTCATTAGGTAATTCTACAAGGCAAGGGAGAATGGCATCTACAGTTAGGCATGAAATGCAAGGAGAACACTTATTTATATCAACTTCAAGAGCTGCCTTACTTATACATTCACACCTTCAGGCTCTAAAGAAGGTAAACCCACAAAAAACAGGAAAAAATACTGCATATGAGTGAACAAATGAAAATCATAAACTTTTAAAAATGTTAATAATATATACTCAAATTTTACTTTATTCCTACTGATACTTCTTCTTCTTCTTTTGGTTGCCACAGCAGATCATCTTTTTCTATATCTTCCTGTCCTCTGCATCTTGCTCTGTTACACCAATCACCAGCAGGTCCTCTCCCACAACATCCATAAACCTTATCTTAGGCCTTCCTCTTTTTCTCTTGCCTGGCAGTTCTATCCTTAACATTCTTCTCTTAATATACTCAGCATTTCTCCTCTGCACATGTCCAAACCAACACAATCTCACCTCTCTGATTTTGTCTCCAAACTGTCCCACCTGAGCTGACCCTCTAATGTACTCATTTTTAATCCTGTCCATCCTCGTCACACCAAATGCAAATCTTAACATCTTTAACTCAACAAGTTAAAGGCAGCTCTGTCTCCTGTTTTTTGGTCAATGCCACTGTCTCCAGCCCATATAACATAACTGGTCTCACTACCATCCTGTAGACCTTCCCTTTCACTCTTGCTGATACCCGTCTCTCACAAATTACTCCAGACACTATTCTCCACCCATTCCATCCTGCCTGCATTCTCTTTTTCACCTCTCTTCCACAATCCCTGTTGCTCTGTACTGTTGATCCCAAGTATTTAAACTCATCCACCTTT
The DNA here is from genome assembly GCF_016835505.1 of Polypterus senegalus. NCBI lineage: Eukaryota > Metazoa > Chordata > Cladistia > Polypteriformes > Polypteridae > Polypterus > Polypterus senegalus. Next base: position 75,690,380 of record NC_053169.1, on the reverse strand, counting down.
GCCAACTCTACTCCCTGCATCCTCACCATTCCTCTGACCTCCTTCTCTTTCACACACATGTATTCTGTCTTGTTCCTACTGATCTTCATTCCTCTCCTCTCCAGCATCTCCTCAACATGCTTCCTACTCTTGCTACAGATCACAATGTCATCAGCAAACATCATAGTCCACGGGGACTCCTGTCTAATCTTGTCTGTCAACCTGTCCATCACCATTGCAAATAAGAAAGGGCTCAGAGCTGATCCCTGATGTAATCCCACTTCCACATTGAATGCATCCATCACTCCTACCGCAGAGCTCATCACTGTTGCACTTCCCTTGTACATATCCTGTACAACTCTTAATTAACTACTTCTCTGCAACTCCGAACTTCCTCATACAATACCACAACTCCTCTCGAGACACCCTGTCATATGCTTTCTCCAGGTCCACAAAGACACAATGCAACTCCTTCTGGCCTTCACTATACTTCTCCATCAACACCCTCAGATCAAACATCTGTGGTGCTCTTTCCTGACATGAAACCATAGTGCTGCTCACTAATCATCACCTCCCCTCTTAACCTAGCTTCCACTACTCTTTTCTATAACTTCATGCTGTGGCTCATCAATTTTTTCCTTCTGTAGTCACTACAGGTCTGACCATCTCCCTTATTCTTAAAATTCAGTACCACTACACTTCTCCACTCCTCAGGCATCCTCTCACTTTCCAAGATTCCATTAAACAATCTGGTTAAAAACACCAGTGCCATCTCTCCTAAACACCTCCACGCCTCCAAAGGTATATCGTCTGAACCAACGGCTTTTCCATTCTTCACCTTCTTCATAGCTGTCCTTACATCCTCCTTGCTAATTCATTTCATTTCCTGATTCACTATCGTCCCATCATCAAACCTTTTCTCTCTCATTCTCTTTATTCATCATCCTCTCAAACAACTCTTTCCATCAGCTTGTGAGTGCGTTTTCATCTTTATCCTTTATCACCCTAACCTGCTTCACATCTTTCCCAGCTCGGTTCTTCTGTCTAGCCAATTGGTACAAGTTCTTTTCTCCCTCCTTAGGGTCCAACCTCTCATACAACTCATCCTATGCCTTTTCTTTAGCCTTCACTACCTCTCTATTGACCTTACGCGTTATCTCCTTGTACTCTTGTCTGGTTTCTGCATCTCACTGACTATCCCACTTCTTCTTCGCCAACCTTTTCCTCTGTATACCCTCCAGTACTTCCCCATTCCACCACCAGGTTTCCTTTTCCTCCTTCCTCTGTCCAGATGTCACGCCAAGCACCCTTCTTGATGTCACTCTTACTACGTCTGCTGTAGTTGCCCAGCTGTCTGGCAACTCTTCATTGCCACTCAGTGCCTGTCTTACCAACTTCCACCATTTGATCTTTGGCTCTGCCCTCCTCTTCTCCTCTTCTTGTTCTCCAATGTTATCCTACAGACCACCATCCTATGTTGCCTAACTACATTTTCCCCTGCCACCACTTGTCAGTCTTCAATCTCTTTCACATTGACCATCCTGCAATCTACCTGTGTTCATCTTTCTCCACTCTTGTACTTCACCATATGCTCCTCCCTTTTCTTAAAATACGTATTCACCACAGCCATGTCCATCCTTTTTTGCAAAATCCACTATCATCTGACCTTCTTCATTCCTCTCCTTGACACCATACCTACCCATCACCTCCTCTCTTCCCTTCACCAACATGTCCATTGAAATCCTCTCCAATCACCACTCTCTGTTCCTTGGGTACACTGTCCATCACTTCATCCAACTCACTCCAGAAATCTTCTTTCTTATCCATCGCACACCCAACTTGCGGAGCATATGCACTAAAAACATTCATCATCACACCTTTAATTTCCAGCTTCATAATCATCACTCTGTCTGACACTCTTTTCACCTCCAAAACACTCTTGACATACTGTTCCTTCAGACTTTATTCCTACTGATTACCTGCTTCAATTCAAAAGAATACACATTCCTGTGAAATTTTGTTTTGTAATGAGCATCAACAAAAACCAAGTCACTAGGAAAAGTACAACAAACTAGGAATTGATCTAAGGTAGGAATGTTAACTCAAATGCAAATGCATATAGCATGTTCAAGACAAAGTAGCTCTAGTGACCTAATTATTTCATTTATTTGCTTGGCAGATGCTACTCATTTGCAAATTAGTATTGTTTTAGGTTTTTTTTAACCTAATGTGATTGGACAATTGTCGATGCACAGTTTCATTTTTACATCAAAGGTTTGAGTTCACATTCGCCATTACCATAACTACAGATGAGTGAACACAACCTTAGGGTGATGGCAACTTAAAGTGGAACGTCAGCAATCTGCTGATTTCTTTAATGAAACACCCCTTCATAAATCATTCAATTTAAGAGATAAAGAAACTTGGACCAGATCGACCTGACTTAAGAATTTGGCAGCAGGCAAGTGTTTGAGGATCTCACACACAGACATTTTCTTCACTTGTTATGGCAAACAGAGCTGGTGACTGGATGTGGTGTAAGTAAGCCTTTTTTGCTTTCCCTGTTTTCTGTTTCAAAGTATTGAAGCGTTGTGAACAATGATGGGGATACAAGAACTAAACATCTTTCTGAAAAATGCCAAGTGGCATGAAAGTAGCCGCAGTCATCTAGAGCAGTGTTTTTCAACCAGTGTGCTGCAGCACAGTGATGAAGGCTACCCAGGTGAGCCGTGGAAATAATATTGTTGCTCACCTGGGTCTGAACTGAGAGTAACAAGCTCCACAGGTGGTCAAAACCTGTCTGAGGAGGACAGGACTACCTGGAGCAGCTGGCATAAAAGCATCTCTGCAATTGCTATGTTGTAGACATAGTACTTCAGATGCATCTCCAGTCTGCTAGAGTCCATCTGTTCTGTGAGTGTGGTCACCAGTAAACCTCACAGCACTGGTAGATAGCAGGCATACTAATTCAGGAGAAGGGGTGAAACAACATGGAGATGTCACCAAAGTGTTCACAAAGTGCCATGTCTGTGCTGATCTCAGAGCTCCATTTTTTACTGGCTTTTCCGATTGTCCTGCCCCTTCGGGCAGTTGAGCACTTATATCAGATATAATGTGTTTGTGCTCAGTAAGATAGTGGTGTGCCTTGGGATGATTTTGGTTATAAAAAGTTTGCCACTACAGAAAAAAAGATTGGGAAATATTGCTCTTGACAATAGCATGAGATTAGTTTTTTTGGCAGGCTTAGTAAAATGAGCTCAACTTAGGCCGAATGAAATTGAGAAATTTTCAGGGCTGAAGGAAAGAAGGGCAAAATTTAAGTTTAAGGAAATATAGCGTGGTCCAGATCTAATTATGCAGATCCAGATCGTCTGGATGACTTTGATTTATGCGGGGACGATTCTTCATGTCGTCAGTTCGTACACTTCTTGATGGTCTGGGATTTTTCGGGTGATTTTCTATGTAATAAACTTAATAAGTTATAGCGTAATGAAAATTGCATAATTAGATCTGGACCACCCTATATAGGTATCAAGATCATAAAGGCAGAAAAAGATTTTGGTTGGACTTTTGCTGTGGGTGTAGTACAAGACAAGTTGGGGGGCAAGTAATGTTTTAAGATGTGGGGGGTCTGTGGATCTTGCAATGCGAGTTTATGCACAGGTGAGGTAAGCCTGGCAAACTTGGAATTCATCTCTGGGTGTGGTAAATGATAAACTGTGATACAAGAGGAATAGTGATTATATAATGTGGATTTATAGAATACAGTGGAAATAGCCAAAGATTGGGCATTCTATTAGCAGAGGCAGATTAAGATTTGGATTGAATTTATGCTATGGATGCATTATTGGACAGACGGAAGTGCATGTTATTGAAAGATTACAGACAGACGTGGGATACTATGGTGTGGGTTTTGGCACAATGGGGAACTGGGCAAGCTGGCAGGGAACTGAAGAATTTGAAGACAGGTGTACTATAAAATTTGGGTGGCAGGTGGACTTGTTCCTTTCCACATCTATAGGGCACGTTATGGGAAGAATAAGGGGGCTGTGTATGTCACGGAATTAGGTTTTTGCAGCTCAATAAAAATAGGAAAGCTGGTATGAAGTTGGGCAGCATGGTGAAACGGGTATAATACATTTTAGCCTGGATTTGTCCTATGGGTCCAAGATTTGCACTGACAGTATAATGAGGGCCACAACAGCATGTGGAATGACTAGACAGATAGGTATGAAAGGCACTATAAAATAAACAGATATGAAAGGCACTATATAATAAATAGATAAGATAGATGTGAAAGGCACTGTAAAATAAATAAGTGCTGCTTTACTTTGTCACCCCATAAACTGCGTCACCTCCCAAATGTTTTTCACCAGCCTCCACTGTTCAGACAGAGGTTAATTCATCCATCCATTATCCAACCCGCTATATCCTAATTACAGGGTCACAGGGGTGTGCTGGAGCCAATCCCAGCCAACACAGGGCGCAAGGCAGGAAACAAACCCTGGGCAGGGCGCCAGCCCACCACAGGGTTAATTTAATTAACTATCAAATATTTATTAGTGAGATTTTCAAAGAATCTAATTTGACAAAATGAATGAGAGAACTGTAAGTCAAACACCAGAGGAAATGTGAAATTAAGTTTTGAAAATCAAAGCTAAAACTAGACTGATAGTCTCAGTAAAACATTTTGTTTGCACCACATATTAGATAGAAATTGAACGTTACGTGGAAGGGGCTACCAGCTAGTAACCAAATCAACAATGACGTCTGAGTGTGACAGATGTGGCTCTAATATTATACACAGCTTTAGCAGCACCTCACTAAAGTTGTATATCCTGTCCTGTCCCACTGGCTGTTTTTAATCACTTACATATGTACTCTTTATTATATAAGTATGTACAGTGACACCAAACCACACCTTCCACCTGAGATGACCTACTCCTTGGCTCTTTGACTCCACAGTCATTTGTAAAACAGCAAAGCTGAATTATAGCTGAAGACTCTCCAACAAAGGACAGAAATCAAGACTTATGTGGACCTCCTCCCTGTATACTCCAAGACATCAACAAATTTTAAAAGCTCACTTTCAATAACACTGCAGGAACTGTGGAAGGGATGAAGAGGTATTTATCAATTCAGGTTAATCATTTATTTTTTTTGTTTGTTTTGGTGAATTAGATATTTCAGTAAAAACCCTACTTTACTTTCTTTTCCTTTCTCTGTTGATGGGAATCCCAACTATTACACTTATATTAAGGTAAGTGAGGCACATTCATTTTAAGAAAAAATTAATGTATTTATTTACATTTGAATTATGAAATTGTAATTGCTTATATATGGACATAAAATAAGAGATACAACACCAACAGGTCTAACAAAAATGAATACAGAAGATGCTGTCTGTTCTTTGTTCATTTAGGGGTTTTCTGGAACTTCTTGATTTTATAAGCATTTTTGCCTGGCATCACAGTCAGACAGAACTCACTCTAATGCACATCTGTTTGTCAGTGGGGGCTAAACCTTTAGACTATAATGAAAGCCATTTAGTCTCCAAATTAGGTAAAAACTTGTAAACGTTAAAGGTTTACCTGACACAGTTAATCAGGAGGTTGTTACACAGTAACAGTTCAACAAAAGGAGGTATTTAGGGGGCTGTTTACTAGCTTACTTAGAGTTCCAAGTTATCTTGGGACGAACAGTTTCATGATATCCAACCTTTAAAGATGATGTTCTATGGTATGAGGAGTTGAATGCCATTGCTTTGGGCTCAAGTGAAGAATGTTGCTTGTGCTTGGATTCACTCATCTTCTTTTCATGTAGTCGTTTGTCCATGTCCGTGATGTGGTGTTGTCTTCCTCAGCTTACTTTTAGTGTTGGGCCCTTGGCTGTGTCTTCTGACACTTTGTAGGGAAAAGTGTCACTCTTTAAGGCACAAGAGTTTTGGTGATGAAGCTTGTTCAGAGATAGTAATCCTGCCAGAGGTTTTTTTGGGGGGTCTGAGTGTTCTGCTGCAAAGAGAACTGGTCATCTTCTGTTCCAGAAGAGAGTGGATTGCTTCCCGCTACAAAGGTTATAGCTTGACTGCCTTACTTTTTTTTTACAGGAAACAAGCCTATGTAATGTGCCATGGAGCAAAAGCTGAACCCCGGCTGACCTGATACTCAGACGGACAGAAAAATACTGCAGGCACTGGTGTATAAAGGTAGGAGCCGACGTTTTTCTTGGCCACATAGATGTACAACCTTTCAGATGATAACTGGTGTGCTGGATTATCCATCAAAGTTGGCAAAGTTAATTTAATTACTAGTTGATAAAAGAGTAAAAGATGGAGCCATCACCCTGTTCCTGGCCCTACCAGCATACATATGAACACACATCTGGAGGCAACCATGAGTAAATTTTACATAAAACTGGGTGGGAACAATTACACAAGCCACTGAGTGTCACATTTTCAATGAATCATGAAAGTGACGCTCATAGTAGGGGCGGTGATTTTGAACTGCACGATCAGAGGTCCTCTCATTAACTTGGTCCGACGGACAGCAAGTTTCTGATTGCGATAAACTGTCTCCAGTCAAAACGTCTCCTAAAAAAACCCAGTTAGACATATAAATGTGAGCCTTATGTGCAGATAGCACACTGCACATAAGTTAAAAGTACAGATAACTTTATCCAGGGGAAAAACCATTCTGTAGCATGAGTTTATACATTGGCATCTGAAGACATCAGTGGATGAATAGTAAACATGAGTGATATGTTGTTGCAGTTGCTGTGTGTTCTCTCTGTTAGAACATTAGAACAGTCTAGACGAGAACAGGCCATTCAGCCCAACAAAGCTCGCCAGTCCTATTCACTTATTTCTTCCAAAAAACGTCAAGTCAAGTTTTGAAAGTCCCTAAAGTCTTACAGTCTACCACACTACTTGGTAGCTTATTCCAAGTGTCTATCATGTGCAAAATTTACTCTTAACAAGTTTCCAACTGCATCCCCATGTTCTTTATGAACTAATTTTAAAATAACAGTCTTGATCCACTAGATTAATTCCCTTCATAATTTTAAACACTTCAATAATGTCACTACTTAATCTTCTTTTGCTTAAACTGTATAGGCTCAGTTCTTTTAATCTTTCCTCATAATTCATCCCCTGTAGCCCTAGAATCAGCCTAGTTGCTCTTCTTTGGACCTTTCCTAGTGCTGCTATGTCCTTTTTGTAGCCTGGAGACCAAAACGGCACACAGTACTCCAGATGAGGCCTCACCAGTGTGTTATAAAGTTTGAGCAGAACCTCCTTGGACTTGTACTCCACACATCGTGCTATATAACCTAACATTCTGTTAGCCTTCTTAATGGCTTCTGAACACTATTAGGAAGTCGGTAGCTTAGAGTCCACTATGACTCCTAAATCTCAATTTTCTGACCGCCCATTGTGTATTCAAACCTCACATTTTTACTTCCTACGTGTAATACTTTACATTTACTGACATTAAATTTCATCTGCCACAAATCTGCCCAAGCCTGTATGCTATCCAAGTCCTTCTGTAATGATATTCCAAATTATAGTATCTGCTAATCCATCTATCTTGGTATCATCTGCAAACTTAACCAGCTTGTTACTTATATTCCTATCTAAATCATTTATATATATATTAAAAATAGCAGCAGCCCTAACACTGACCCCTGTGGAACACCACTCTTAACTCTGCTTCCTGTGTCTCAGCCAATTCTGCGCCCATCTAAAAACATCACCCAGAACTCCCACTTCTTTTATTTTAATCCCCAACATCTCATTTGGCACCTTATCAAATGCTTTCTGAAAGTCAAGATAAATAATATCATATGCTCCACTTTGATCGTATCCTTTTGTTGCCTCCACATAGAATTCCAGCATGTTAGTAAAACATGACCTCCATCTTCTGAACTCATGCTGACTGTTCAGAATAATTCCTGTCCTTGCCAGGTGTTGCTCAATCTTATCCTTAATAATTCCTTACATTAATTTTCCTGTGATGCATGTTAAACTTACTGGCCTATAGTTGCTTGGATCTGCCCTGTCCTTCTTTTTATATCTTCTTCTTCTTTCTGCTGTAATCCCACCTCCTCGTTGAATGCATCCGTCACTCCTACCGCAGACCTCACCACTGTCACACTTCCCTTGTACATATCCTGTATAACTCTTACATACTTCGCTGCCACTCCCAACTTCCTCATACAATACCACAATTCCTCTCGAGACACCCTATCATATGCTTTCATCATATGCCTTTTCTTTAGCTTTCACCACCTCTCTCTTCACCTTGCGCCTAATCTCCTTGTACTCTTGTCTACTTTCTGCATCTCTCTGACTATCCCACTTTTTTCTTTGCCATCCTTTTCCTCTGTATACTCTCCTGGACCTTCCCATTCTACAACCAGGTTTCCTTTTCCTCCTTCCTCTTTCTAGATGTCACGCCAAGCACCCTTCTTGCTGTCACCCTGACTACATCTGCTGTAGTTTCCCAACTGTCTGGTAATTCTTCACCTTGCAGTCTTTCTTTTTCAAATTCCCCCATTTGATCCTTGGCTCTGCCCTCACTCTCTTCCTCTTCTTGATCTCCAACGTCATCCTACAGACCACCATCCTATGCTGCTTAACTACACTTTCCCCTGCCACTACTTTGCAGTCTTCAATCTCCTTCAAGATTGACTCTTCTGCATAGGATGTAATATACCTGTGTGCATCCTCCTCCACTCTTGTACACCACCCTATGTTCCTCCCTCTTCTTAAAATACATATTCACCACAGCCATGTCTATCCTTTTGGCAAAATCCACTATCCTCTGACCTTCTTCATTCCTCTCCTTGACACCATACCTACCCATCACCTCCTCATCTCCTCTGTTCCCTTCACCAGGTCCATTGAAAACTGCTTCAATCACCACTTTCTGTCCCTTGGGTACACTGTTCATCACTTCATCCAACTCACTCCAAAAATCTTCTTTCTCATCCATTGCACACCCAATTTGTGGAGCATATGCACTAACAACATTCATCATCACACCTCCAATTTCTAGCTTCATAATCATTATTGACATACTGTTCCTTCAGAATAACCCCTATTCCATTTCTCCTCCTATCCACACCATGATGGAACAATTTGAATCCACCAGGCCTTACTCCTCTTCCATTTAGTCTATTGCATGCACAATATATCAACCTTCCTTCTCTCCATCCTATCTGCTAACTCTCTCTCCTTACCAGTCATACTGTCAACATTCAAAGTTCCTACCCTCAGTTCCACTCTCTTTACCTTCCTCCTCTCCTCCTGCCTCCGGCCATGTCTCCCCCCTCTTCTTCTCCTTCTTCGCTCAACAGTAGTCCAATTTCCGCCAGCAGCCTTTTGAGTAACAGTACTGGTGGCGGTCGTTGTTAACCCAGGGCTCGACCGATCGGGGCTCGACCAGTCAGGTATGGAAATTTATATTGTTGTCCACATATTGATTTGGCAAAATTGTACACCAGATGCCCTTCCTGATGTTACCCTCCCCATTTATCTGGGCTTGGGACCGGCACCGTCTTCCTTTTTATATAATGAGATGATATTTGACATTTTCCAGTCCTTTGGAATCTCTCCAGTGCGCAGCGACTTCCTAAAAATATGTGTCAAGGGTTTATAAATGCACTGATAAACCTCCTTAAGAACTCGAGGGTAAATTATATCTGGTCCTGGTGATTTGTTTGATTTCAGCCTATTTAATCTGAGCAGCACTTCTCCCTCCATAATTCCAAACTCTTCAGTATGTCCTTAGTAGCCCTCTTTACCTCTGGGAGGTTATCTACTTTCTCATCTGTGAAGACCTAATAAACATGTATGTTTATGGCATGTGCTATTTCATTGTCTGTATCTTTTAATTCCCCTTTACTATTTCCGATGCACTTTACCTCCTCCTTGACTGTTCTTTTATTACTAAAATACTGAAAGAATCTCTTAGGGTCTTCTTTTTCCTTATCTGATATATTCTTCTCCAACTATCTTTTAGCCTCCCTGATATCCATCTTAATGGTTGCTATCATATTCTCATATGCTCTATGATTCACTTTGCAGTCATTAGTCTTATAAGCCTTATAAAGTAGTGTTTTCTTTTGCAGCTTCTTTTTAAAATCTTTACTAATCCACTGTAGAGTTTTAAAAAATTTCTTATTAATTTCAAATTTAGGTATGTATCCATCCTGCATTACATGTACAACATTTTTAAACCTGTTCCACTGCTCCTCGACTGTCTTCACACTTAAAAGCTTATCCCAGTGAATCCTCCTTAGACTTTGTCACATCTGCTCAAAATTTGCCCTACCAAATTTCAACAGAACAATTTTAGTTTTTGCATTTGCACTCTTACAAAACACTGAGAATTGTATTATATTATGGTCACTTGACCCTAGTGATTCAATTACCTCTACACTCTCAATTCATTCTTGATTATTACAAAATACTAAATCCAGACAGGCATAACCACATGTTGGTGCTTTAACATACTGTGTTAAAAAACAGTCACTGATTACTTCTAAAAACTCTTGTGCTCCTCCATCTGCAAGATTATCCCAGTTAATATTTGGATAATTAAAATCCTCCATGACTATAATATCTCCCTGTACACTTGCCTTTTTGATATTACAAAAAAGATGTCTGTTGAAATTACTGTCAAAATTGGGTGGTCTATAACACACTCCTAAAATAAGACCTCTTTCCCTATTATTTTCCAGGTGAAGCCACATGTGCTCACTAAGATGGGGCTCATCGTCCAACTGAAGAGGACTTACATTTAAATTCTGTTTGACATAAACAGCAACCCCACATCCTTTCTGTCTATCCTTCCTAAAAATGTGTATCCCTCTATGTTACACTCATCCCCATCTTTGTTATTTAGCCAGGTTTCCATTATTGCTATAAAATCATAATTATGCTCTGCTACATACAACTCCAGCTCACTTACCTTATTTTTGATACTTCTAGCATTAAGGCAAGCTATTTTAAATGTGTTACTCCTTCAACATTATATGTTGGCTCAGAATTTGTTGTTCAGCTTTATGACAATAGTTTAGGAGGTGATGTAAAATTGCAAAAATTGGCAGCCATATTCATGAAAATATAAACTGCAAAATATACATTCAAAGTAAATAGTGCGTCACATCACATCAAAAGGACAGCCTTTAACAGAGCTGATAATGAAGAACCATGGGAAATGCACACCCAAATTAACAAATCTGCCTAATGATACCAGTAGATACACAGATGAAGCTGCATAGCATCCACCTTCTGGCTGCACGTTTAAACAAATATTTAAAGAAATTTAACATTATTGTCTATTAAGAAATACAAACATGCCACAACAAAATAGCCAGTGTTTTACCACGCAGTATATCTATAGACCACAATGCTTATCTACACCCTTTTGTTATGCTGTTATGCCATATAGGGATGAATTACTTAAAATGACAAACAGATTTCATAGCAGACAGAGGTACTTCTCAAATGTGTGGAGCCCAGTAGCTACATGTGTATGTGCGTGTCATTCTGTCTCCACTGTTGCAGCATTCATTACAACATGTATATTAATTATTAAGCATCAGTTACCTTGTGCTACTGAACTCCTGAATGAATAACAGCAATTTTAGCTTTTTAAGAATCAAGTCTTTTCTTCAGTATCTTTTGCACTCTGTGAAACTCTGACAGTGGTTTAAAATGCACGGACAGGAGATCTAAGCAAACTCCTGTCAATCATGAAGAATCCACTGCATCCACTTAACAGTGTCATCTCCAGGCAGAGGAGTAGCTTCAGTGACAGACTTTTGTCACTATGCGACTCTTCAATTCCACCCGGGGGAGTAAATGCGAACATTAATTTTATTTTAATTGTTTTCATTTTTATTACTATTTAATTTAATATTGTTTCTTTGTATCAGTATACTGCTGCTGGATTATGTGAATTTCCCCTTGGGATTAATAAAGTATCTATCTATCTATCTATCTATCTATTAGGGGCAGGTGTTTTAGGCCTTTGCAACTCAGGATTTCCCTTCTTTCACTGCACACTTTTTTAATGGGTTATCCCCAATGGGTTGAGAATCATGTCTGGCCCCGCAAGACTAGCAAATGTGTGGTGTTATCAGATATGTTCTGGTAATGTTATAGACTCTGCAAACCAAGAGGTTCATTCTCACAGCTCTGCAGAGAAGCTCATGTGTTGTTTTGCTAAGGCAATTTTTTAAATTTGTCTGCAGATGATTTGAAAGCCTCATATACCATACCAAAGAAAAACAGGACACTTGCCCTGCACCTCCTGCTGTTAGCAGCTACAGGTCAATTATTTACAATGACAGTGAATGACAACAATGTATTGACTATTTAGCTAGTTAACTAACTTGAAAATACAAGAAAGAATAGCACTGACGTAACAACTATTAAAAGATCCTTCACTTTTTAAAAATAAAATTAATAAGTAGTTATCCATCTATTAATTTACCTACTGAACCTGCTTACTCCATTTAGAGTGATGGGGGCAGAAGCCTATTCCAATAGCATCTGATACAAAACAGGAACCAATTGTTGATGGGATAGCAGGCCATAATGGAGTAGACTTATGTACACAGTTACACTTACACATACTAAGCCAATAAAGAGTTGAATGCACATCTCTGAGCTAAAAACATGCAGATATAGATTCTCCATAGTCCAGAAAGACAAAATCAGTATAATGCAGGAGTTACTAAAATTGTTAGGAGATCTAAAAGGCTGTATCCTTCTCTTGCTGAGGAACTGAACTGTTAAGAGTCATTTAAACATGTTAAACATCTTTTTTTATATAGTAATACGATCACATTGTGCCGTTTGTTCTGACAACCAGGATTAAAAATAATAAAGATAACATATCTATATTTTGATAAAAAATTTATAAGATAATTGTTAAACTCATCAAGAGATGCTATGAGAGACAAACAAAATAAGGAACGTACAAAAAGAAAGTGCTGATATTGAACATGTACTGGTAGTTGCAACGTGCCTATTTTTTGTCACTGGTAAGTATGAAACTCCAGGGAAAATTTGGAGTACCTTAGTGCTGATTAAGCAAAAACAAAATTATGATTAGCTGGACATTTCAGAAAAAAAATAATAATCAAGGGCCAGGTAATTAACACTCCAATGTTTTTGATCCATCTTGGGGCGGCACATCATGCAAGTGAATTTTGTGCTACAGTCCAAGGCCTGGCTTGGACAAGTGTTGGCGTCCTGCAATTTTCATAAGGAAGCAGTAAAGAAAACAGATGAATGCTGTTGCTTTTAGTCCATTTTTTTTTCTGTACAAGTAACTAAAATTATCCTGTAATTTTCTTTGAATTTACTAGTTAAAAAGAAAAAAAAACTCACTGTTCAAAATCCACAATCTGACCATACATGTGGTAATTTTGAGGATCCTCCAAATACACATGTAATAAAAGCAGCCTATAAGATGGCAGTGGACCACTTGTATATGCAATTTGCTAGTTTAAGAAACTTGACAGCAGTGATGAACATATCAGTAGGGAATTAAAAAAAAAATAAAGAAAAAAGGTCCATCAGGAAAAGCTTGATCTATAATCTATATCTACCTTTTCCTGAGAAGAACTCCAAGAATGACATAAAGATTTTAATAATAAGAAGCGGATTGTAGAAACAGAGCTTCCCTGATCTTATGTACATTTCAGGCATCTCTTGTATATTTTTATACGAAAATCCTCTTAGAATGCAAAGTAAATAGATTACGATATAGTAAAGGATTATGGATCACTGGCTGCTGTCAGATTAATCCTCAATACAGACCATCAACAGCTCTGACAGGAGTATGGCACCATTTCAGAAACACATTTTGGTTGTTATGGTTTTTTTTAAGACCCATGTAGATATTCATAAATGCCCTTATCACAGAATATTGCAATACAGGTTGTTGCTAATACACATTTTTATTCAGCTCCAAAAAAAACGCTTGATTTTGGTGGCCAGTAAGTTTAACCCGCCTTTATGTTTGCTTCCTTTCATATCATTTAATTTTTTTCACTCACTCATGTTTGTATGTATGAACCTGTCCTATAAGAAAAACGACTCCCCTTCCTCATCCAATTAGCATGCAGCGGATGTTGTTTTCATTGAGCCATTGAAGCTCATCAAAAGCAATATTTATAAAGAGTAAAATAGGAATTCTTATAATGCTTTATTAAATGTAAAAAAACATTTTTAATAAAAAAAAATACATTACTCTTCTATTGAAAATCAACATGAAGCAAAACATCCAATGCAGTAACCCCTGAATGAACAATAAGAAGCACATTTCACTCATCCATCCATCCACAATCCTGCTTAATCCAGTTTCTGGTAGTGGAAGCCGGAGCCTATCTTGACAGCATGAGGACAAGCCAGGAATCAACCCTGGATGGGGCACCGGGCTATTGAAGAGGACCCTAATGCATACATGATACAGGGCCAATCTTTTGGGACTTGGGATGAAAACTGGAATATCTGGGGCAAAATTCATATTGGCACGGGAAGGACATGCAGAATGGGCCAGGATTCAAACCCTGTGGCCTGCTGCTGCCCAGATTAATATGAAACTATGTAAAGAGTTTTCTAGTGCTGTGGTACTTTGCTGTACTCTTTACTGTTTGTATATATTGTATTTCATCAAAAAATAGTGTTGGCTTTTGGGTCACAGATTTTAGTTCATATCAGTGGAGACCCTCCCTGTGTTTGTCAAAAAACGGAAGACCAACCTAAAGTACAATAAAGTTTCAAGGTTTCCAAAAGATATCAGAATCATCAAAATGAAAACTTGAGGAATGCAGGACTAGACTAAGCCAAAGTGGATTACTTTGAGTGATCCCATCTCTTCAGTTTCCTGAAAGAAATAAACAAGAACATTACAAAGCAAACCAAAAAAAAAAGGTTCAAACACACTGATTGGTGCTTAGCACAGAGAATCAGATTTTTTTCTGCTCTGCTCCTTGTAAGGCGGCAATGTGTGCTACTTTACTGACCTTGCAAAATTACAAAAAAAAAATAAAGAAAAAACCTGAAGCCAGAAAAGGGATTAATGCTCGAGGTTGCTATGCAGGCCTAACGCACAAAGCATTGCCAATCCTGACTTGAAAAACACCCCACCCCTGTCATTCTCTTTGCTTTTTTCCTCAGCAAAGGGAGACACTTGGGACAAACTGAAGAATTGTGAGAAATAAGCACAGAGATTAATGTTGCAAATGTGATCAAAAATGGATTAGAACCAGAAGAAGAAAATACCTCTCGCCTGAAATGAGCGAGCTACTCAAAAGAACAACACAGCACTGGAAAAACAATCAACTGAGTTGGATTTTCTGAGTGGGCCTCTTCTAAATCTACATTTAAAGAAATGTGTACTATTAAAAAAATTAAATGAAAATACGGACACCGAAATATCTTCTTCTGTATAATGCTTTCTTCCTTACAGTACACCACTTGCATAAATTATCCTAGCCATGCGTAAGACCAGGAGGAAGACAGGCAGGCTGCGTCTGATCTTGTCTTCATTTAGACACTTCTCTAGGTAAACTGGCATTTCGCCTGATAGTCTGTCCCATTTCCATAAAACATACCCATTATGGTCCTCACTTGCAAGGCGAGCAGAGCAAAGCCAGATAATACTGAGTTACACCTCTCCATTTCATTCACATGAACTTATTTATATTTATATTTATGAGAGAATTTTATAAAGCAGCTTTACCTGTTCTATATTATCAGCAAGGTCATTTCCTGCAAAGAAATGGCAAATTTTAGTACATTACATTTTAGGATTGTTAATAGTGTTCCAGTTCATGCAGACCAAAGCCTGCCCTAGCAGCAAGGCAGGAACCAACTCTGGATGGGCTGCCAGTTCATTTCTGGGCAAACTCACCCACAGAGATATTATTCATTTTTGAGTGGGCTAATTCAGAGTCACTAATCAAGCTAACAAGCTCATCGTGGGGTTTGGGATTAAAACGGGAGAAAACTCCTGCAGATAAGAGGAGAACGTACAAAACTCATTACTTATAACACCCGGGCTGTAATTCAAAGCCAGGATTCCGGATCTGTGAAGCATTGCTAACCACAATATTTTTTGAATTAAACAGAATGTGAAGAAGCAAATAAATAATTTTAAATGTAAACACAGTAACTCACACCAGAACACAGGAATAGAGAGTTAAGTAAAAAATATATATGTATATCAAATAAGGGCCCAATAAAATCCAGATAGTTCAATACTCCTCCTCAGGACTGGCAGGCGTATGAACCTGTGCTAGAGACAAAGAGCCATATGCTGGATGAGTCAGCTTTTGTTGGACAGCACCCTGAACCCTGTCAGGTGACACTGGGTGGCTTAGAGCTGCCTGCCTGTAAGGCAGGTGTGGGAGGAGGCGTCACCGAACAACACAATTGTTACTTTAGCTACCATTCAGGATATTCAGAATCGTTTTGAAAATGACAGGCAGCAAACAAAGTAAGAAACATGTTTTATCATGGTGGAGCAATGGGCACTTAAGAGAATTGCAACAGTGTAACATTTAGTTAGGATATAACTTTTAAAGATACAAGTTACATTAATTTCATTTAGGTACCAGCATAAGGCTGCATTACTGTAAATCACAGGGCATGCATTTGTTTAAAATGAATAAAGATTGGCTATATACACTGCTTTTTTCTTCAACAGTTTACATTTAGAAAACATGAGTATTCACCTTTATTCATCTGTGTTAATCGTAACCTCTGCAACGAGCACACAGCAGCCCATATTGAGCGCACAAAGGCCTGCAAACGGCATTAGGCTGAGTTCATTGCACCGCTGACCCGTTCACGCCTTCAGGCTATGAGACGCCTCCCGTTTGTAATGCGCCCAGCAGCTCGCTCAAATAACTGCCTGTTTTTTTACCTGCTTGGGTCCAGGACCAGGGGTCATGCATCAGAGCAGCTGTGTAGGCATCACTTCCAAGTTCACTCGCCGTCTCAGCTGTCAATCTGCGGCTGGGAGGCCTGGCAAATCAGAGGGGAGGAAAACAGACGGCGGCATCACACACTTGCCAGACATTTTGTTTGTTTACATGTTTGAAGAGCTTGACTAGATAATTCAGAAGCTTTGAACTGAAGCATTCTTTTTCAAACATGATGGCATTATTGCCTTTCTGGAGGACACAGGAGACATACTGCTATAAACCATGAATGATTTTACAGCCTGCCTGTCTTCTATTTTTCAAACTGTTGTTTACAAAAATGTAGTCTTTCACATGATCAAGGGTTTTGTCACATGCCTCAAATTGATGGTGAACTCGGCTGTGATCCTGATACATCTGACTGAGATGTTTTGTTTTAATTCAAGATTCATATGAATGCAGGCTGAAAGAACACCGGGGTTACTGTGGGACTCATTCTGAGTGAGAAATGAAACCGAGACTTTGACATGTATATGATCAAAGGACTCGGGCACAGCTAGTTTGTCAACCTAATACAGAGGAGCAACAAGCAGAATTTCTTCTTCATTAAGTCTGTACTGACTTATTGAACATAAGGCCTGCAACAGGGCAGATATGTAGGCCATTCATTAACTCAAAAACAAATGATTTGTCTTTAGAAATTTCCAGGGTCATTTGCAGAAAGGTTGCACATACTTTTGACGTCATTTACCTATTTGTTTATCCATTTAACTCTTTCCTTTATAAAATAGAAGGACATTATAAACACAGGTATAATACCATACAATACCATTTTCTAGGCCTGCTTAACCCTGAACAGGGTCGCGGGGGGTACAGGTACAATATGCATGTTAAATTATACATACAATTAATTGACATTCACATGGCTTAAAACAATTCACATTTGGAAAGTGTATCTATAATGTAAAATGAGGAAAGATAACAAATTAAACTCTTTAACCTAATTAAAAAATAAGAAAAAAAATTAAATGCAAGAGAGGGGTGAACACAGAGAGCAAATAAGGAAAAAAAAGAATAAACAATTAAACCTGAACCCTCTCCGGACTTAACAAGCATGTTTCAAACCCTTGTGTATCAGGTAAGTGGTGTGCCCACCCCCAAGTGTCACAAGCACCCCCAAACTCACACCAACATGTTTTCCTTCTCTTTTTCTCATTTCATTTGGTCAAACCACCTCTGGGCAGTCATGCCTTTGCCCCAGCACCAAGACCATAGTGGCTTTATAAACCTTTCCTGGGTACTTTCCTTCAAATCTTCCGGAGTCAGTTATCTCCAGTGACCTTTGGTCTCTCCACACCCTAAGTTGCCAGACTGCAATGTCCCCAACACAATCCTCTTGCTAAATCATTACTTAAAGAGGCAAACCAGCCTTCTTCCCACAACTGTGTGCTGATGCTTTGAGTTCACACTGCATAAAAATAATTTTTAAAATATAATAACATATCCATCCATCTTTTTGTTCTATCTGCTTATTTATCCATATTCAGAGTTGTGGCAGGTGTTGCCTATCCCAGGAACAACAGATGCAAGGCAGGTACCAGCTTTGGACAGTCCATCAGAGGGCACACTCACACCCACATCCACACTTTCTCATTAGGGGCCTTCAGCTAGCATAAGGATATGGACAAAAAGCCTGGACTACCTGGAAAAAAAACCCCACAAACACAAGGAGAACATGCAGACTTCATACAGACTGGGCTAACATTCAAACTCATGACTTAATAGCTGTGATACCAGAGTGCTAACATTTATAATACTGATTATAATAGATCTGATTATAATAGTTATTGTTATTATTGGTATAACAGTGTGTTCAGAAGTGTAGTGTAGTAAGAAGAGACCGAACCAGTTTGCCAAACCCATAGCTGGATATGTTGTAAAGAAAACTACAACAGATTGAAAATGGTAAGTAAAAAAAAAATCCTTACAAACATGGTGTATGGTGGAAAGCGTATAGTCCTGCCGCAGTCTTCGTTTTTCAGACTGCCATTGCACTTATTACCTGAACTCAGATCAGTGACTAACTGCTGCTTAGCATATGCTGTGTCACCTTACGTATGTTAAGTCCTACTAACAAGTACATTAAAAGAAATAGGAATTCCTGGCAAATGAAACATAAATGACCAAAAGGCAGAGTAGTCTGCTTATGATGCCGAGTGCTTTACTACTGAAACCCTTGGGAATGTCTGCTTAGTCCTGACATTAAGAGGGTGCCTTAGAACACACTTCAATGCAAAATCCAAAAAAAAGAAAACCTGCAAGTATGCAGCTTTCTGTGTCACATACATATGAAATGACTGTGCTGGTTTAATAAATAAAAATGTCACTCGATTCCCACCACAGTGTAAAAGGAAAACGCAAAGCATTAGTAAAAATGTTGGGATTCTTCCCAGATTTGTGTCTTTTTTTGCTCCCTGTACAGTACGGCTTTACACATGCTGCTGTGAATCCATGGAGCAATTGTACCCCTCATCGGCTTTTCCTGAGCCAAAATAAAGCTGGA
This sequence comes from Polypterus senegalus, assembly GCF_016835505.1. Classification (NCBI taxonomy): domain Eukaryota; kingdom Metazoa; phylum Chordata; class Cladistia; order Polypteriformes; family Polypteridae; genus Polypterus; species Polypterus senegalus. The sequence continues at coordinate 75,670,894 of NC_053169.1, read as the reverse complement.
ATAAAGCTGCTACTCCATCACACTAAGCCTTATTGGCTCAACATAAGAAACAATGAAACTTCATCTGAGACCAGATTAGGTTGGTTAAAAAAATGAGGGATTGTTTTTCTTTCAGCTGCCATTATCTTTCCTATAGCATCTTGATCAGCTTTCTTACATACTGTCACTAATTCTGTGAAGACCTGTAAACTGCTTTTTTGGCTGCCAAATTGCCGTAACCCTCTTATTTTATGTTCTAAAAGAGCTTAAACCTGTCCATCCTCTTTGGATGTGCCTTTTTAAATTGGCCGATACTGGGAGGATTTCAGATATATCTAAAGGCTTAGAAGAAGATGTAGCAGCTACTGAGCCTCCAGTTGTATAGTCAACAACCATGAAAAGCCTATAAGGATAAAAAGAACGAGACCATTTTTATCTAATACATACAAATCCACCTAAATGCTCAACGTATTAGGGACAAACTATACACTCCCCATTTTTTTCGCACTGAGACAGCTAAGGCCTTCTGCACATGTGGTTTAAACGTTTCCATAAAGGCCTCTTGATGATTTCATAAAAGAGACAGTGTGCTTCGCTACTCCCATAAGCCCGTCAGCATAACACCAAGTCAAACATTTATTTTGTGAGCCTTGTACCAACTGAAGCTCCTGCATAATTTATATCCGACTGTGCGTGGCTATCAGTTACAGTGCCTGTTTTGTGAAACCTGTATCTTTGTTTTCTTCTGTATGCTTAAAAAATGAGAAAGTTCTTTCCAGTAGGTACTGAGAACAAACGGGATAATCAGATCAGGACTACTGCAGGCTTTTCTCACGATGCGTCTCACATTATCCAATTTGTTAAGAAAACGATTTTCTAGCAGTATGACAGAAAGGAATCCAGGGTGAGCAAGTCAGAAATAAAACCACGTGGCTTTGTAAGTAGTTCAGATCATTCTTGGCCTTACATATTAAAATGGACCAACCATGGAAGGTTTTTAAATCATGCTTCTTGTATCATCACTTGTTAAATTGATTTATTATATAAAAATATTTCACATCCAGATATTACAGATTAAATAAAATTGCAAATGAAAATGAATGTAAATGTTGAACGGACACTTGTATGATCCAAACATTTCAACTGCCATTTCTAGAATTGTGCAAAAACAAAACACCACTAACTTCTTTCTCCTTTGTCTATTTCGGATATTACTGACCAGTGATAAGAACAAAGGTGCCCCAAGTCGCCAGTCTTGTTAGTTTGCAGATAAGAAGGGTTTACTATTATTGCTTTGGACTGCGGTCAGTGTGGTACACTTTCAAAAAAACACTAAAGGCACTGTAGTAATGATGGAAGAACTGAGTAGACAAGAGTGTTTCAGGTTTAGCTAATGTACTTTAATGCAACGGGTTTATGAAATGCTTCACTTATAAAATGGCAGTTGTCATCGAGGGGGAAAAGAGATGTGGCATTAGCTGTAATTATTAATCTAGACTCATTGGTATCTCTTTCGGCCCCCTCCCAAACCCATACACACGTGCACATGGGAGACAGCTGACAGGTTCAAATGGTGTTATTTCTCAGTCGGACCAAGGGTTGGTGCTGTCATCTGATACTTTCTTGATTGTCTCTCCTGTAGACCAGCCGAAGAACATGCTTCCCAATAATGTCACCATCGGACCACCCACTGATGATGTCTTTCTCTGATGATGTCATATCTGTTCCAGAACCCACCTACAGAAGACATAATTTCCTGTTTCGGTTGCCCTGATCCATCCTCTTCCTGTTTCAGCCATATATTTAACCCAGTCTCACCCTGTTAGCTCAGTAATGTTTTGAACTCTGTTCTGTAAAGACATGCTTGACTTCTGATTTACATTTTTTCACGGGGTGGTCTTCCTCAAACCTTTTCACTCCTTTTGCCTTTTTCTTTTTACAATATATATATCATCAATAAAATTCTACGGGTTGCCTATCTGTCATGGAGAAAGCTACGAACCACTGTGACTTGAACCTTGATCTTCATCTTAATCGAGAGTTTATAACATTATACGCATAACATGACCCAAGAATTGGAGGTGCAGGCTACTTCTGCCACATAATTGAGCTTCAGGTTCTTTTAACAGCAAGTGCCACTGTGGCCACACACCCTGGGTGACACGATAACAGCAGCTACATGGGCACACGGCATTACTGACAGGAAAAGAACCCTAGAGAGCTCTGCTCACAGTGACGCACAGTGCATAGGCCGACTGATCATTTCCACCGCAAACGCAAGTGAAACACTCTGAGCACAACAGAACGTCTTACACAACTAAAGACTTGAGAGGTGCGGGCTTCCTCCGCCATGTTACTGGGTTTGGGTCCTTCTCACAAGTGGCAGTGTGGCCACATGACATTTTTGATGTGAGCATATGGCATGGCTGTCAGGAAAAGAACAGTGGTGACATCTGATGGCAGTGAAGCACATTGTGTAGGCTGACTATTCAGCATGACAAAGGTGAATGGCCCTAAGTGCTGGACATGAACCACCTTTCTATGATGGTCAGTGGTCTGAGAGTTTCCTAGTTGCATTTATTACTGGTTTCTGACCTGGTCTTTTCCTTGTCAATGTGGAGTTTGTAGCTTCTTTCTGTGTCTTCATGTTTTTATCCCCCTGGATATTCTGCTTTTCTTTTTACACCTCAAAGTCATGTATCTCTGGGTGACAGGTCACTCGAAACTCAACCAGTATGAAGAATAAGGCAGTGTCCCACCAAGGGTTAGTTTCTACTTTGCCCTCAGTGCTTCCAGGACAGGCTCTGCTTACTCTCAACGGTAAAACTGTGTTCAGTGATGGCTACTTTATTACAAAATTGAATTCTGTTGTCTGTATTGGAATAAGCTTTTCGGAAAATGGTTGGATGGAAATATAAATGCAGACTGCCAACAGCAGATATCATATGTGCATAATAAGAGAGCAGAATAATATACTGTGTTCTCTTTGACCATCTTGTCACCATAAGGTGTGTTTTTAACGTTTCTATAAATACTCTAAAATGTCCAATTTGGAAAATCTGTCCAATGCTAAATATGCATTAGCTAATTTGTGCATTTAAGAGTTTAGCAACTATTATATCTGAAAAGTGTGATTCATGAAAACAGGCATAAAGTTTGTGAAAAGTTGCTTTATAAATCATTTTGGCTGTGCCCTGTAAATATGTAAATAGGATTTGTTTAAATTTAAAGACAGACAAGCTCAAAGAAATACCTGTGGGAGAGAGCTTTATCATGCCATTCATGATAGACAGACCTCTGCAGGACTCCAGGATTGGTGGGAGCTTCAACACAGCATCCCTGGTTTAAACAGAGACCAGCAACTGACCCGGATGTAATTCCAGTGGTACTAGAAGTGACTAATCTAAGGTCTACAAGGGACTTTCAGCCATAAAGATGTTGAGACGATGTTGATGCTTAGGCTTTGGCAAGAGGTAGAAAAAAGTGGTACCACTGAGGGCAAGAAAAGGTACAGTATGAGAGGTGTTTAGTCACATATGACTGTGGTTTACAGTGAATTAATGCAAGGAAAAAACTGCCTAGTTAAACTCCAGACTGTCAGGATTATGTATTTTTTTTCTCTTGTTTCCTATTATTATCCATCCATCCATCATCCAACCTGCTATATCCTAACTACAGGGTCACGGGGGGTCTGCTGGAGCCAATCCCAGCCAACACAGGGCGCAAGGCAGGAAACAAACCACGCGCAGGGCACACACACGCACACCCACACACTAGGGACAATTTAGAATCGCCAATGCACCTAACCTGCATGTCTTTGGATTGTGGGAGGAAACCGGAGCACCCGGAGGAAAACCCACGCAGACACCTTAGAGAACATGCAAACTCCACGCAGGGAGGACCCGGGAAGCGAACCGGGAAGTGAGGCAGCAGCGCTACCCACTGTGCCACCGTGCCGCCATTCCTATTATTAGTTTCTCCCTAATGTTTGCCCAGCCAATTTTTTTTATGTTTATAATTTAAAAAAAAAAACACCCTTTTAATTTATTTATTTTCTAATTGAATGTTAATTAGGGCTCATTGAATTGCAAAAAGGAAGGTTGCGCCTCAGCCTTTTTTACACTTGTGGTATCTGCTCAGCCAGGTAAGTAAAATGGATGGCTGGAAGGATGGAAGAACTCAGAGTGACCCCTGCTGGCCACTCCTGGCAAAAATTCTAAGGATTATTTTCTGTTTTTTTGTGACCAGAGGAAAGCTGAGCTTCTATTAGCCTTTTTGAAATTTATTTTTGGTTATTGCTGATTTTTAATTTTAAGTTTTCCATTTGCTTGACATTATTGGACATAACAAAATACTTATTTAAAGTTGAATGTGTAATAGAGCTTACGGTTTTATTGCTAGATATGAAAATATTGCTTACTAGAAAATTTCCTAACATATCTGGTTAGGCTCTTTGTGTAATTCTTATGCAAATTGACATGCAGCACCAAACTTTTGTTTTCTCTGAGCTTTCCTAGCTGGATATTTGACTGAGCTGTTTTTAAATTAAAAGCAGGAGAAATTCTGAGAAGATTAGCGTATGAGTAAAAATGGCAGTGAAAGGCACAAAGGTGAATAGCAGCCATTTTATCACCAAACAGTTTTAAAACGCACATTCAACATTTCTGTTCACTCTAGGTGTGCCTCGCTTGATTTTCGGCAGGAAACAGCAACATGAATTCAAAGGGAGGTATGGTGTACAATAAGTCGAGCTCCTTACAGTATAGGCATAAAGAATAGTACTTGTGCATATTGCTAGCCATTTTGCTCAGCTTGGCTCATGATTCCCAGTAACTACCCACCTGAAGGAGGGCTTCCTCGGAGCAGGTGTGTCATCGCTGAGGTGACTTGACCCTGGTGGATGGCAGCTGTCTGTGTGACAGGCAGCTAAAGGTTCAGGCAGATCTCCATGCAGGTCTTCTGCATCAAAGGCAATGTGTGCTTCTAGAAAACAAGACAGTTAAGCATAAAAAAAAAGCTTGCTTCAGTGGAAATGAAAAGCCAAAGATATCTTTCATGCCAGATGCTAGCTCCATTGTGAGTTCTTGTAAGGGCACATTCTTTATGGAAATTTAGCATCTTAAACAAAATCAACAGGATGCATTTTAAAAAGTCAAACACCATTACAAACAAACATGACAAAATGTGCGCAAAAAGTCAAGTAATGTTTTTTTTTTATAGAAACTGGTACTCATTTTGCATTATGGATGTTTGCATGATTTATCGAGAACGGAGCATATTTGTGAGGAGGAAAAAAATAATTAGCGAGTGTTCATTCCAGGGCAAAAGCAGTAACAAACTGATCTATTTTAATTAGAAATCCACTCTCCTAAATAAAAGTACACTTTTGTAATTCCAACTCTGCAATGAAATCAGCCGGTACAATAACAGACAGCTCGATAAATTAATTACACTTTGATCTACTTTGTTAGGTAACATACAGCAAAATTTAACTCTAGATAATACAATTTAACTGTTTTATAAATTTATTTTGGACAGGAAAACACATTCCGGCGAGATGGTCAGAATATGAACAGCATCAAAAAAAGGAAACAGTGCTATTTTGAGGACAATCGCACACTCATATGCCTATTTACTAAACCCATATAACTCTGAGAATTGTAGTGTGTTTTATTACAGGACCTAAAAAATGGAGCATTAATGAAACTAACCTAGTCTCCAATAAAAAAAGGAAAAAGTCATCACACTGTCCTGCATGTATGGTTCATGACTGCCCCCTTAGGGGGATGAGGAAAAAAATCCTCTCTTCTCTCTCCTGGATTCGCTTTTTGGCTTTACCTCTGATTATTACAATTGCCCAGGTTCAGCCTGCTTACACCTTTAAGTATTAGCATTAATGAAGCACTTGCCAGAGCATTCACCAAATGTCAACTGCCACCAAAGGTCACTTTAGTGACCTACAAAGTGCACATCCTAACCCTGCCATTCATGAAGAGAGCAGCATAGCCTGGGGACGATGGCTACAGGGTCTGTTTAAAGCTCTAATTACTACCGGACATTTCATCAAGATTTTAAAACTGCATGGTAAGTGGAGAATTATTCCATGAGCAGACAAGGCCGTTGTTTACAACCAAAGATGTGTATCCACATTCAGTGATGCAGATGAATGCATTTCATACAGTAAAAAATGAAATCCTCATACAGCTAGGAGATAAAGAATTTCCACTTTACTGCATCACTAGAGAGCCTGGAGGTGCACCTTCCTCTATGCCATTAATGGAGCACAATAAACATTTTCTGGATATTCCTTGTGGCTAAATGTAACTGATTGCATTGTACCGTGCTGCACATGACAACGGGCTATCTTTCTAAATCAACAACTTGTCGGACAGACATTTCAAATGAATTCTTTCAACACTAACACAGACGGCTGCTTCTTTGTGTAATTGGTACAAAAAGAAAGGTTAGTTTCTCTGTACTCTCTTTCGCTCGGGCTGATGTCCTGATACCCACCCAATTTCATGCACACAGTTTTCAGGCCATTTTTGCAGTTCTCTTTACTATATCTCTGTTTTTATAGCATTATATTTTAGCTCACTGCATGCACGTGTTTATACAAATGTGGATTTAAAGCTCTTTATTAAGTTTCAGTATCCATCCGACCTACTCTTTTCTATACCTACCTTATCCATTTAACACAGGGAATGTGAACCCGTCCACTCGTCATATGCAATCTTGTGGGGCTCTCTGACACTTGCAGGCCACTCGATCACCTTTTTATAGTGAAAGCGCTTTACATATCCAGCACAACAGTTTACAAACATGCAACTTACATCTTCTGTGTACAAAATCTGATGGAGGCAGTGGAAGAGCCTGAACCTGAGACTTTGTGTTTTCCAGTTCCCAGCCCTAGTAGTAGGCCATACTGCCCACTAGCCGGAATCATACATAGTATCAGGAAATGTACTTGAACCATGCTGCCTAGTGGCAGGCCTCTTTTTCTTGTGCTTGCTAAGCACATGAATAGAACTTTTGCTGAAGTCAGTGACAATAGAATCCCCCAAAAGAGCAGATCATCACCTATGAACACAGGTCATTGTGAAGGAGAATAAATATCATTTGAGGCAATTCAAATGTTAAGAAAAAAATAAGGGAGTTGCTTCATTGTCAGTCCTTAAAAAGGGATTGCTGAATACACAGTAGAAAAAAAAAAAGATTAGACATGACTATGCTTTCATTTAGGGAGGAAAGAAGACGTAAGAAAGCACTAGAGCTAATAATGTCCGTGTTTTCTTCACAGTTACACTGTAGAGGTACACCATGATCAAAGCGTAATTTCTAAATCACAATTTTTTTTATGCAGCAAAGGTTTGTAAGTGAGGTGGCATGGTGGTGTAGTGGTTGGCACTGGGGTCAGCTCGAGAACAACTATCACCCTAGGCTGTTCTTCTCTATCTTACCCTGTGACCTCAGGTTTAAGAGTTTTGCTAGAGGTGGGAGTAGGTGGGGAGCCCCTTGTCAGCATTAATTGTAAAAATGGGTGTATGCCACAGGCATTTACTGCATCTGCATGCCCCATCAAATATGTCACAGTTTAGCCTGCCTCCAGGGACCTGAATTGAATTCCTGGAACTGTTGGTGTGCCACTTACTGTATATACTGTTCCATTATTTACATAAACCTTCTAGTACTACAAATATCTCCACATTATGTAAACTGAGAAATCTAAATTGGCACAGCAGGAATGAGTATGTAAGATGGCGTGTCCTTTCATGGAAATTCATACCAAATTGCCTATTGATAATGCTGAAAGAAACCCCACTTGGAAAAAGCAGATCATAAAATGGGGCAGATAGCTAGGTGGATAGTTTGAATACATTGATCATCCACAACATTAATATCACCAGCCTAATGTTCGGTAGGTCTCACTCATGCCACCAAAACAGCTCTGACAGCTCTGAGGCATGGACTGTACAAGACTTCTGAAGAGGCGCTATGGTATCTGGCACCAAAACGCTAGCAGCAGGTCCTTTAAGTCCTGTTAGTTGCAACAGTAGGGTCTCCATGGATCGGACTTGTTTTTCAAGCATATACCACAAATTCTAGATTGGACTGAGATCTGGAGAATCTGAAGGGCAAGTCAGCACCTTCCACTCTTTGTCATCTTCACACCTTTCCTGAACAATTTTTGCAGTGTGTCTGCCATCAAGGAATACCATTGCCATGAAGTGGTGTACTAGGTCTGCAACAATCTTTAGATAGGTGGTATATTTCAATGTAACATCCAAATGAATCCAGGACCCAAGGTTTCCCAGCAGAACACTGCCAAGTGCATCACACTGGCTCTGCAGCCATGACCATGTTGCCCATTCTATGGTTGTACTTGATAGGAGCACTTTCAGTAATTACTAACCACTGCATACTGGCGAACACCCCACAAGATCTGTCGTTTTGGAGGTGCTCTGACTCAGTCGTCTAGCCATCACAATTTGGCCCTTGTCAAAGTCGCTCGGATCCTTAGGTTTGCCATTTTTTTTGCTTCCAACACATCATCTTGTGCCTACTGTTCACTTGCTGCCTAATATATCCCACTCCTTGTCAGGTGTAACAAAATAATTATTGTTATTCACTTTACCTGCCGGTGGTTTTAATGTTGTGGCTATCTGACTAAACAGTACAGGCACTAACGTTTTAAATACTAAATAATAAAATTAAATCCAGCCTGAGACATTTATTAATAACTTTTATAATTATGATTTGCCACTAATTACTGTACATTATTTTATGCTTCATCATAGTGCAGGAGAGTGCATTGTCACTCTCCAGATTGTGCTTAGCTGTCAGCCGGGATACATTCTATATAGAACTGCCATGTTTTCAATGTGTTCATGGTAGTGTCAGGCCAGGAGTCCAATTGCCTCCTAGAGTTGAAAGACATGTTACTAAGTTGTTAGGGCAAAGTTAAACTGATTTGGTGTGAGTGAGGCTGTGTGTGTGTGATTGTAAGAGTTTGGTATGCTAACCATGTTTGGATCTTGCATTACAAACGTTGCTGCAAGGTTAGGTTTAGAAACTATATATACATTAATTTATTTATACATATATATATGTATATATATTAAGAGAAGGAACAGGAGAAATACTGTACATATATACACACATATATACATATACATGTACATATGGAGGGAGCCTATACCAGCATGCATCAGGCACAGGGCAAGAACAATCATTCGACTAGGGACAGGGTCCATCTGAGGGTGATCACACACACATACACACACACTAGAGCCAATTTAGCATTTCCACTCCAACACCTAACCTGCATGTCTTAAACTATTATATACATGTGCCCAAAATGGTAGGATTAACTTAAATCCTTTTCTCAGTCTCAGATTTATACCTGAGGATCACTATACTCCCATGCAGCCAATTAACTATTTTACTCTAATTTATTTATTGGTACTCGTTTTATTTTGTTTATTTTTTCTTTTGGAGGTTGATATTTTTGAACTGCACATGGTGTTATTTGTATATTTCAGAGAATGCCTGTTTGGGCTGTGACAGCTCACTGAAACTTGAACTGTTTGCTTATCTTTTATCTCCTTGCTCCAAAACGACGTAGGCTAGAACACTAAAATCCTATTGGTGATTAGCCTATTAGGCCTGTCAACATGGTATGCTTTGTCAGATCCGATTTTCGACCGTAGCCAGACAGAGAAAACTGAACCCCAAAAACCTAAGGAAGCAAAAGCCACTTGAAACCACCTGCATCCCTCTGGGCCTTTTTATCATAACATGTCTTTTACGGTTAAAAAGAGGAAAACATTCCCCAAATGACTCTACTAACCTTTCTCTTTACTCATCACTAGAAAGTTACTTTGATATCGTCAGCAGGAGTTACTTAATTGAAGGCTTCTACAATTATACTTGCCACTCATTCAAATTACAGGTTCCACCACTTGACTCACAATGCCTTACCGGTCTTCTGGAGTTTTTTTTTTTTTTGTTTTTCTTTTTGTCAAGTAGCTTTGCAATAGTTAAATGTGTATTTTTAGGAGGAAAATTACTTTTTTTATTGTATCATATTAAAAATGCATGAAATACACTCAAAAGAGCTTAAGACATCTAATATCACCCAAAGCAAAAGCGAAAAGGAAATTACTGAATAAATTTAATAATTATTTAACACAATTAGTAGATCTTCGGTGGAGAGTAAAGAGGTCTTAAGAAATAATATTATAATTATGACAGTCTCAGGCAAAAACTTGCTTAACCCCACTGTTTCTAAGAATAGTCTGCCAAAAGCATTAAGCAGTATTGCATTTTTGACAGTTTGCCAGCATTACTATTAGTGTGTTCAGTGATGAATTTGTTAATCATTGTAATGACTGAAGTCAGAAAAACTAGATGTAGAATGCAAAAAGCAGCTCTTTACTGCTTTATCGCAAGTCTTGAAGTGATTCAAGCAAGTTGAAACATACTTTTGCAAAGCTGAGAAGAAAAAATCACAGACATTAACTGGGAGATCGGACCTTTCTTTGAGTGAAAAGTGTAAGACAGCCAAAAAGCAGCCCTAAATACACTTCTCTTTGGTCTTTCAAGTGTAATGATTCAACAACATACAACAAACTGGTACAGATTCCTGCCACAAGCCTTATCATAATTCACATTAATCCACTTTGATTAAACTAAACCACATCATTACTGTTACAATATGCTTCTAAGAGTGAATAAAAAAGTGAAACCCATTAGTCTTCATTTTTGAGTCAACATAAAACAATATGGCATTCTATATTTATACGGTACGTAAAATATAAAAGAAGAAAATAAGCATCATAAATCAAAACTTGGAAAAGACAATACAGAGACTTCCAAAAATAGTTTGAAGGTTCTGCTTTATGTAGCATAATCATAAAATTTCATCAAACTTGTTTTCCTGATGAATCTGAATGATGAGCCAATGCTGCCTATGCTGTTGCTTCTCCATAACAAAACAGTTCTAACCTATCAAAGTATGGCCTCTACAAAATCTCTAAAGGTGACCTGTGGTATCTGGCACCATGATGTTAGCAGCAGGATACTCTAACTCCTGGAAGGTGTGAGGTGGAGTCTCAGATCAGACTTAATTGAATTGATATCTGGGGAATTTGGAGGCCAGTACAATAACCTTGAACTCTTCATCATGTTCCTCAGACCATTCCTGGTCCGTTATCCTTCTGAAAGATGTCCCTTCCGTTAGTTAATACTGGTGTCATGAAGGAGTGTGCCTGGTTTGCAATGATGTTTAAGTTGGTGGTACATTTTAGATTAACATTCACATGAATGCCTGGACCCAGTGTTTCCCAGAAGATTATTGCCCAAAGTATCACAACTCCTCCAATGTCATGTCTTCTTCCCACAGTGCATCTTGGTGCAATCTCTTCCCCAGGTATATGATATACATGTAACTGGCTGTCCACATTATGAAACAGAAAATGGGATTCATCAAACCAGGCCATCTTCCATTGGTCCAAGGTCTAGTTCCGATGGTTGTGTGCCCATTGTAGGCACTTTTGATCATGGACAAGGGTTAGCATGGGTACTCTGACTGGCCTGCTGCTACCCAGTCCTATATGCAACAGGGTTTGATGCACTGTGTGTTGTGACATATTACTTCTGTAACCAATATTAAGATTAACTACGATTTGTGCCATAGTAGACTTCAGTTGGTTCATATCAGAAAGGATAGCCTTTGTTGACCTATCACATTGATGAGTCTTGGTTTTAGGCAATTTGTGGTTTTGCCCTATTTGAAATACTTTTGGTAGGTAGTCATAAAACTGACTTTGACCACTCCACAAGCCCTGCCAATCAGAAATGCTCTGACCTAGTTTCCTGGCGATAACAATTTGGTATTCGATAAAGTCACTCAAGTCGTTAAACCTGCCCATATCTTCTGCATCTAACACGCAGACTACGAGTACCTAATCTCAGATTACTGTCTAATTTAACCCTTACCTTGACAAGCTCTGTTGTTACAAGTTAGTTGATGTCATTTTCTTCATAGGGGAGTGGTCCTCATGTTTTTGCTCATCAATGAATTTCTAAAGTTATATTATTGATAACTTCTGAACTACCTACCATCTAACAGTAACTGAAAGCATATAGTACTTCAAAATATTGTTTGGTGTTCTGAGCATATTCTCTGATATGTGTATGTAAGTCTGTGTGTGTGTATACCATGTAATATACAGCATATAGACAGAGCCATGGTATGATCTGCAGAAATTCAAAACAGATTTTTCAGGGATCTAAGCTTAGAAAATGTTGCGAAGTTCAACCCCAGGTCAGGAAAAGACAATTCCTAATTTCTTAACTTGGAATATAAGTAGTGTACCTTGTCTTAATTATGACTAAAGTGTGGTTCCTTATGTGAGCAAAGGGACTAATAAGAGTTCATCAGCAAATTGGACAAAACTTTAGAAAAGGAAACAGACAGACTCACAGACATATTGTATAGACTATTTTTTTATTGTCACAAATGTGTGCTTGGGAAACAACTTCAGGGCTCGTCAAATAGTAATTCCACTCAAAGTTGAGGGTTGGAGCTAACACCTAATGCCTCTTTTCTTCTTCTACTTGCAGATCAGAAGATCATGAAGGTATCTGATGTCACTTTTGGTTTCTGGTCATCTGAACCCAGCTCTTCTGTCTACCCTGCCTTATAAACAACTCCACCACCATCTTTCCTTATTCTCTGTTTGGACTCCCATCTAAAAAGACTTTACCTAAACATTTTGACAAAGCATTTTTTAATCTTGCATCAATTATATGGTGATCATCAGTCAGTGGTCAATCCCATTATGATCATTTTGCATCTTATTTCTTATAACATATATACCGAATGTGACCAGGTGGCACAGTGGTGCAGTGGTAAACGTCCAGTGTTCATATCCTCATGTCTGCATGGGTTTCCTCCTACAGTCCAAAGACATGCAGATTAGGTGGATTGCTGATGCCAAATGGGCCCTATTTTGTGTGTACGTGTGTTCTCTCTGCGGTAGTCTGGCACCCTGTCCAGGGATTGTTTCTGACTTGCGCCCTGTTTGTTGGGATAGGCTCCAGCTTCCCAGCAAAGCCGCTAAGCATAAAGCAGACTTAGAAAATAGATGAATGGATGGATGAAAGTATGTAGGTGCAGTGCCAAGAGATATTTGTGATCCAAGAGATCTTGTCTTCCAGGCTCTTTCTTATTTCTTACCCTTTTGAGACTTAAGTAGGCCGATCCAAACAATGAGCTCCATAGACAAGTTAAAAGTGGACAATGTGTAGCTAGCAACCTAGGATGCTATACATTGCGCATATCCCCGCTAACAAGAAAAACACCTGCCCAGTGGAAACTTGAAAATGGCAGAGCAGGATCCTATAGCAGAGCTCAGGGTGATTATTTTAAGAAATGAAAATGATGATAGCTCACGTGTAGGTACAAAGTAACACACAATGTGTAATTAGATGGTTGACTCTTTTATCTAAAATGACATGCACGTCACTGTGATGCAACATTTGTTAGAATCCTAAAACTGGGGCACTGGCAGCTTAAGCAAATTACTATGAAGTTGGGGGCTGAACTGGCAACACAATGGCTTACAGTTTAACATATTAGTTACTAGGCTTAAAGTACCTGCAGGGAACAACATCATTCAGACATTTTGTATTTAGTCTTAATCTCATTGGTCCTATGTGTGTGAGCACTTTGAACCAACAGCACCAGTTTGGTTACTGTGTTATTTCTGTTTAACATTCTTTCAAAACTCCATGAAGTAAAAATTTAGAAACATGATTCAATTTAAAAAAGAACAAATTCTCCAGACTGTATGGCAGGTCTGTTGAAAAAGGTGTTACTCCACTGGCAATTCATTAATCCAGAATCTAGGAATTTCTAGTTATGAAAGCCAGAAATGCAAGTAAAATCTTCTTCAAGCCAAAGTACCTAAAATTTGGGGTAAATAGGGTGTCCTTTTAATGTATGTTATTACTGATGATATTCACTCTATGCAGACTCAAAAAGACAGTTTCTGAATTTAACGGTTTGTTGCCTGTCGAAACAGAGTAGTAGTCTATAATGAACTTCTCTCCCGAAGCCACTGTTTAAATACACGACGTGAATCTAAAAGCACAAACTTTGCGAATAAGTGAGAAGTAGATATTTGGCACAGGACTTTATTTTTTAAACAGGCTGGAATTTATCCTGAGTGGAAATTATCTCAATATTATTCAGTAAAACTGTCTGACTGTTTTCAACATCGTCCAGGCCATGATCTTGTGGCTCTAAATAGGAGCTTATTAAGCTGCATAAACTATATCTCCTTCAGTCTGTTTTTGATCAAATTAGCAATATTTTTTCGCTTGGTTCATTTTGGTTGCATCGTTTCACTTCAAAATTTCAGCAGTGTTTTTGTTCTTGAAAATCTCTAGTTGGGCAAGTCTGGCAAAGAATGCCATGTTGTAATGAAATCCATTTAAATCTTTGAGTTGGTGCATTTTCTTTCTGAATGGCACACACAAGTTTTGTTAGTGCCTTCATATCTGTGTCAGATAGCACTCTTTACTTATTTAAGGTCACTAATTGATTATGTGAAAAGGGCAGGTGTCCCCCATCAAATGACTATTTGCTGTTGTGTGCAGTACCTAATAAAGTGGCTTCACAGTGTACAGTTGAACTGTGAAAGGACTGAAGGGCTTCTTTCTGGAATCCTTTGATAATTCTTTCTTTGAGCTTTTAATCTTAACAGAGCAAAAATGGTTCACTTATGGCTAATGGAGCTCTAAAGGGCAATGTGTCATGCAAATCCTGAGGAGAGCCCAAAATGGAGCATTTTGTGGTATGTTACAAGTACAAAGAGCAGTCAATGACACAGACAGCCAAAAAAGGACTACTATTATCACAAAGGCTCCAAGGAAAAACAAATTATGGCGCAGACTGTTGATGAGTATTACCTTTCCTTCCTGTGAACATTCCATATTGGCTAGATCACTTATCTCTGCACCACTGTAGGTGTGGCATGTCTATGCAAAAATTTATTTCAACAACGTGCAAGAGAAAAAACATAAGCAACATAAACCACGCAAGTTCAGAAATGATTCGGCAAAACCGAGACATAAAAGATAAGGCAAACTCAATATAAGAAGGCAAAGCAAAGATAGGAATTTTTTTAAATACAAATTATTACAACTAAAAGAAATCCTATTGGTAATGGATCAATTTTTATTTTTCTTTAACTATTCATGTTCCTCTTTATTCTAATTTTTATTTTATTTATTCATTACCTGTTTCGTCTCCTTGGGTAGGTGAAAGGCTCAAAGAATATGCACCTGCTGTCTCTCTTCTCCCTTTTCATAGTATTGGAAACAGTGCTCACGTGTGATGTGAGAAGCAACTGCTGCCAAGTAATCAGACATATGTGACAATCGAAACCTCATCAGCTCAAGCTGGACCTTAGTAGGTCATTAAACAGAAGTCTGTATTGCCAACTTGAAGTGTTCACAATTCATATGTTATGAATCTAAGATTGGTATCTCAGAGATATGTTTGGTGGATCATTTTTTATATATTTTACAATTAATAAATATGGATATAATTTTTTAGCATTTCTTTGGTGACTTCGTCATCGTGCCATTTTGTTTTTGGTGGTATTCTGATGAGGTTTTATTACTGGAAACAAGATTTTGGAAGGGTCTTGGCCTATGGTGGCAATAATGCCACGACTATTTAAGATGCAGGTGCAGAAACTCATTATCAAGGAATTTGTATCAAACCTCAAAGCACCTTACCAGATCTTATTGGTTATCTCAGGAAATACATTTTTTTCAGTCTGAATCTTCTGTGTCAGCTTTTTTTTATTTCGATTTTTATTCAGTTTTCCTTCCCGTTTTCAGTTATGCCTATTTCAAAGACTACTTTTCACACCTTTGTTTAGACCCTTGTGCTTCATTTCCCAGTCTGATTTTGTAATCATTTGGACGAGGTGAGCAAAAAAAGAATTTAATTTTTGTTTAAATTGCTGGAAAGTATGAATGGGAAAACTCAGTTGACTGTCATGTAGTTGACTAAAATATAAATGGTGTAATAAAAAGTAAGGTGAAAAAATGCAACAGAAAAGGGCAAGGTTACAGCATGCATGCTTTCCTAATAACACAACAAGACATCATCATTCTCCTACAGGTTTATTACTGCTGATTTTCATTTTCAATATACTCTTAATTATTTTATAATACTATACTAAATGGAAAAAGTAGAAGTAGGCACAAAATCCAACTAGTAAATAATAAGCAAAGATTATACAATGTAATTAAAATGATTGTTCAGATGTGCTGATGAGATACAGTATTATGAGGTAAGCTGGAGCATGATGGCGGAGCAACACTGGCATAGCTTGCTTGAGTATGGAAATCTGTGCACTCAAAGCAGTGATGGTGGTAGTAGCAGTAGTAGTAGTGTCTCACATACACAGAGTACAATGAAATTCTAACTTTCATGTCCAACCAACATGCAACATGTTGCCACTCTCCAGCACCACAATAAATGAGAATAAAATACAAAACTCCAATTCCATGTTTAATACACATGAAAGCAGTTCCCAAAAAATAAAAAAACGAGGGGAGGACAAAAATCCATCGAAAATGGTCAGAAATGGCAATTCAAAAATTGTAAAACAGTGATCAAGATCAAAGGAAACACAAAGGTTACATTCACATTACTAGGATGAAGTGAACCAAATCCAATTTGTCAGTTTTACCTTAAAGTGACATAAATGTGATGTTTTCAGGGCTGTGTGGACACAGTCTTTTCAAATTAGATTTGAGTCACTGTCCTAGATCGGATATGTATCTGATACATGGTCTCACAACATGAATGAGAACGATCAGATTGGCATTCCTGTGTTTTTGAATAGGCAGAGTGTTGTCATCATCAGCCAGCACTGCCAGTGTGGCAGAACAAAAATGGAGGGGAACTACAGCAGCAACAACAATCACGGTCCCGCCATTGTTGGCTTCTTCCTCATACCAACACATCTCTTGCTGCAGCAATGCCAGCAATAACTGTAAAAAACAGCAAACGATAGCGGTATGAATTTTTTCACTTCCTTAACATAATCATGTATAACTGCATACGCTTGCTTCTAGCATATCCATATTGTCAGTTTTAATACCATGAATCGGCTCACAGATATGATGTTTTTTTGTTGTTGGGTGATGCAGATGACTCATGCACAAATGTATCAATGTGGGCATGCATACCGTTTTTGGGGACAGATGCCTTCACATTACAATTAGATACAGATCACTTGTACTTATATATGTGAACTGTCAAGATAGGTAAATCTGATCCGAGCAAAAAATTGGAATTGAACAATAAGGCTAACCCTGCGGTGGGCTGGTGCCCTGCCCAGGGTTTATTTCCTGCCTTGCGCCCTGTGTTGGCTGGGATTGGCTCCAGCAGACCCCTGTGACCTGTAGTTAGGATATAGCGGGTTGGATAATGGATGGATGGATGGATGGATGGACAATAAGGCTTGTAATGTGAATGTACCAAAATAAAAATAAGACAGAAAAGATGGTTCAAGTATGATGCATTTAGGATGGTGATGTAACCTGTAGGGGACACAATTGAGCCCCAGAGCTAAGGCACAGTAAGCACACTTTCCAGTTAAAATAAAGAATATTTATTCGAACAGCCACACTTCTCCACAATCACCTCTCCACAAATAAGCCAAAATAATATAATAAACAATATTTCTTCCTCTCGTCCTACTGTGGAGTGCCTCCAGGGCCACTCCATGTCTTGTGGTATGTACTTACAGGTCATAAAAAAAGTACGGAGACCTCCCCTGACAGCCCCCTCTATTGGAATGTAGAGACCCCAACAGGGCTGTACTTCCAGACTCCAAGCATCCCTGTGGTTGTCCCGACTGGGTTCCCACATGAGGACCACTGCCACCTGGTATATGGGGGATTAAACTGCTCCCGACTCATTGGTCCTTCTATTATTGGATACCATCCGGACACAAAGTTATATTCTTGTTCTTCTGGCCATTCTGACTGTTGTTCCTCTCTGGCTTCCTGTCCAGATACAAAATTATCCCCTTTCCTGGCTGGGATGCCTGCCCTCCTTCTACAGTAGATGTTAGCCACATTGTTGCAGCATCATTCAAAGCAAAATAATGCACTTGAGAGGAAAAGGTTGATTTCAGGAGCTACTCAGCTAGGAAGCACTTTGGAAGCCACAGGCAAATGTGGCAACCTACTGTGTAATATGAGGTCCAAAGTTAACCAAGAACATTTTTTTAGTTCCTTATAGATAGAACTCACTAATCATGGCAGGGGAAAGTGGTCATGATTACCCTTTTATTCCAAAAAATGGTATTAGTGGAGGAATATTCAGGAAGGATGCACAGTTGCATTAAATAAGTCAACTTCCACCTCTACACTTACACAAGCATTCATTCTAAGTTTTTTCAAAGCAAAATCAGGATAAGTTGGTGTGTGACAGTCAAGAAGTTGACATCTTAAGGGCCAGAGAAAGCCTCTAAAATAGAGAGAGTGCCACATTGGCATTGACAAGAGAGGTCATGTGTATGCCAGTGTGGAAATGCAGGAACTCGTATTCTCTGTATGTGTGCTGTGTAGCTGGGGGCTTCAGTATATGAATATGAGAGAAGTAACTTTAAATGAAGCGTACAATTGTTTCCCCAGAAACTAAAGGGCAGGCAATCCAGCAGTCAAAAGGAATTCCTGTCCCTTTTCTAGCAAAAGAGACACTGGATGTGTTAACACCTTCTGACTATTGGCAGAAGCATGGTCCCAAGCAGGAAAGGTATGGGAATGTAACACAGAGACCTGGCACTTTAATTGCAACTAAAGGCTCATAGGTGCTGGAACACAAAAGGCCACTAGGGAGGACTCTAGCTTGCTGTTAATGGAAGAAACATAAGATAACATTTAGATGGGGTTTAAAGCTCACTTACTACCAAGGCATGACTAGTGACAAAAAAGACGGCAGGGTCAAGAGAAAATGAGAATGAAAGTGAAAGTGAGAGAGGGGGATGAAACATGTGAAAGAGAGGTACATGGGGAAGGATTGTGGACCCATGGAGCAGAATTCAAGACCTGTTGAGGCAGGAGGGCCATTCACCCTGGTTATATGCCACTTCTGTTGTTACAAGTGTTCTTCCCTTGTGTTATTCTTATTATTTTTTCTTAATAAAGTAATTTCTATAATTTGCTTTGGTCTCCTTGGTGTTATTGTGGATGTGGAGGGGTGTCATAGTAACCCCCTCCTTTACAACAGTAAAAACAAAATGCAAATTACTGTAAATAAGAATTTACAATTACCTAACAGCATAATCTAACAAAATTCAGTCTTAGAGTAAATAAGAAGCTAAACTGAAGTAGGATTCAGTACACTAAGCAGACTACAAAAAGTGAACATAACACAGTGAAGAATGTTAAAAACAAAATTTTGTCATCATAGAAGCAGTCAAAGGAGCATTGTTGATGGGTGTGCATATGGAGCATTAGCATGGTTTGTCACAAAAAAACAGACAGGCAGCTGGAAATGAAGATTGCACAGGGATTACTGTGGCACTTGGCACCGCAAATGTGAGGAGCTTCCTATACATAGCACAATGTCAAGGTGGCTTCTGCGAGTCTCCTATTGTACAGAAATTCTCACAATGCTTCACATTTGAAAATCTATCACCAAATGATGCATTCAATATAGGTATGAAACATAAGATGAGCACTGGGCTGAGCAGCAGGACTTTTTTGTTTGAAAATATGAATAATCACAGTATTCTGGCATGAAAGTTAAACAAAATCCTTAATCATTCTAGACATCCATCTTCTTTTTTTCTTGCCTAGCTCCAGAAATACTGTAATTAGCTCGTTGTTTCATGCTAAAGGCTATCAAATTTCTCTGGCAATTTCAAACTAAAATAACAAAAAGATACTAAAAGCACCCTGGCTTATCAGAACAGCAGCGTCGTGCACACACATTTATATATTTTGTTTAATTCCACCAGGCATTCTAAAGACATGTTCAATTAAAAGGCAAATGAGCTTGCCCTTGTGCAATCAAGGAAAAAGCTAGAGAGCTAAATGGAGAGGATGTTCTGTTCCCATTAAAAAACAACAGCACAAAGCCACAACATTAATAAATAAGCTGACCTATGGATGTTTTTTTTTCCTTCTTTCTTCTTCACTGCTTATGTCTTATTCATCCATGTGGCTGGCTTATCTATTATGCACAATATTCTTTTGTTTATGAGAAACTTTTATCGGATTCACAAACAAAATGTTACATATGACTAAGTCCTGTGTAAAATTCAGATTTAGACACTGTGTGACAGTGAACGGTATTTGGACATAAATGTTTACACAAAGTTACTGTGTGACTAAAATTGAGAAAAACACACATAATAATTTGAACGAGCTGCAATTTGATAGGCTTTGTCCTCAGCAAGATTATTATTTATGGATGCTTATGTTTCAGAGCAAAGGTGCCATTAGTTTCATTAAACTGAATCATTATTAAATGAGAAAAAATCTGCTGTACTATATAATAAAATACTAAGGTCTGTGTGTCTAGTCTCTGTGTAATCTGAATGGTTAGTATGGCTTTGGTATGATTGGTAAGTTTAGCTTTGGTGATGTGACAAAGGAAGATGTGCGAATGTGAGACGCACCAGGAGGAGTAAAGGCATACTGAGAGAGTCACCTTCAAAGAGGGCAAATATAAAACTGGAGAGGAGGTGAGAAAGGCTCCTGGAAAATAATGTCAGAGAAGCAAGCTTTATGGGAACATTCTTGAGAGACGATCACACATGCAAATACAGAGCAAAGGCGCTGAGGTCACATGAAGAGTAAGAGATAGAACAGAATAATTCAAAAATATTTGCTATTATCTGTCTTTAACAGGTACTGGGACTAGTAGAGATGCACAAATTTGTTTGTGCACTCCCAGATTGCTTAAACCATTAATGTAATTTAATGTATGTCACAGGGGACATTGATTAATAAAAGAAATGATTGACATTAACTGCTAAAGTTTAAAGTAATAATTTTTTCAGTGAAGGGGTCAGCGCTCCAATTCCCAGAATACATTGCATATAAAACCCATTAAACTGTTTATATTAAATAGTATATAAGCATGTAAATACAGGTGGAATCCCATTGTAACAAAATTCGTTGAACTATAAAAATATTTCGTTATAACGGAAATTTCGTTATAATGAATATGGAAAAAATAAACATACTACTGTGACTGGGGTTGCTTGCGATTCGACTAGATGTAACTTTTTCTTTCAGTGTAAACTGACACAGTTTCTCACTTTTTTGTCCATTGCAAAGAAAACTTTGTGAAGCACCATGAAACTCAAACAGTACAGCATCCGCACACATTCGCACAACTGCTACAGCAAATCTCAGTGGAGCACTGACTCAGAATTCATGATGTTGTGCCTATACTTTAGTCAAGCCTCGCTGACACTCCATGAGACTGGAAATTTTGCAACAGACTGTCTAATTTGGCAAAAGTGTAGGCATAGTATTCACATTACCCATTCCATATCATTAATAAAGTACCTGTATTTTCTTTGGACTCACCTTCCAGTCTATAATCTGTGACCCAAACTTATGTAACTGACACAGTTTCTCACTTTTTTGTCCATTGCAAAGAAAACTTTGTGAAGCACCATGAAACTCAAACAGTACAGCATCCGCACACGGCACAACTACCCTCGTGCAATCTCAGTGGAGCACTGACTCAGAATTCATGATGTTGTGCCTATACTTTAGTCAAGCCTCGCTGACACTCCATGAGACTGGAAATTTTGCAACAGACTGTCTCTTTCTCGGCAAAAGTGTAGGCATAGTATTCACATTACCCATTCCATATCAGTATAGATAGTATTTTTTGCAAAATATTATTATATTTAGTGGCCATTTTTGATTGAAAAACATTAGTTTTATTGAAATTTACATTTTGTTAAAATGAAACCCATTAAACACTATGTTTTATGAATGTTTGTCTGGACCAACAAAATGTATTTGTTATTCTGAAAGTTTTGTTACTTTGGTATTCACTATACATGGCATTTGACCTGTATAAACACTACAACCAATCCTAAAATAATAAAATATAATTTTGCATAGCAGGGAAGATTGCCAGCTTTCTAGTGAAATACAGTGGTGGTAGAAGAAGGCACCGAAGCTAAATGTATTGTACAAATGGCATATTTATTGTCAAAATAAATACAAGGAAGAGGTGAACACAAGGAGAGAACAAAGTAACCAACGGGTAGACAATAAAATGTGAAACCGGCACTCTTTTTCTCACCGACCACCTATTAATTTTTCTCAGTGTCCTAGACCTGCCAGTGGAGCCTGTGTCCCAATTCTCCTCCTACTAACAGAATTACTGTGCCTCTGACGATAAGGTGGCTTTAAACTTCTTGGCAGGATCACTTTATTGGTGAAGAATGGCCCTAATTTTACTTAAGAGACAACAGGCTAGACCTTCATCTACTGGTACCTGGAGTCCTTTCTGGAGCATCTAACACACAAATCAGATATACCACACTATAGCAATCACAGTGCTACAACACTGATATAAGTAGAGCCAAGTTCCAAGCCCAATTGAATACGGTACGTGTTTTTTTAATTTGTTATTAATTCATTTAATTTACAACTGTTTGTTGTTTAGTATCTCCTCCTGCCTTTCAAGGTTATGGGCTGGACTCTACAATAGGACATCACTGTAGTGTATGTTTTGTGTACACATGCTCCTGGACACAGGAACAAATGTGCCTAGGTGGGGGAGTGTGCATGCAATGTGTAACTTCATGGAAGCAACTCATATCACAAAAGCTCCAGAATGAAACAGACAGGCAGTGAAAGCATACACAATTAAATTACTAAAGATTACTAGGAATGTAATACAATGTAATGTAACACCTGGCACATTATCTGGAACCTCTCTAAAACTCTCTAAAAAATCTTCTGAAATTTCAACATTTATCATGGCAAGATATCTTTTGGGAGGGAGAACTACCTCTGGTTTTCAAATTATGTTCATATTTGCAAACAGTTGGAATCAATGGTTAGATAGATAGATAGATAGATAGATAGATAGATAGATAGATAGATAGATAGATAGATAGATAGATAGATAGATAGATAGATACAAAAGCTAATTTAATAACCAATAATTTTCTAGTGGGAAGTGTCACACACGTAAGCATGGGAGGCAACTAAAGGGCTCAAAAGAAGGTAATTCTGGTATGTCACTTCCATACCAAGAGAAGAGCCCACCTCCTAATAATCTCATTTCCAGTTGTAGTCCCAAGATCCTTCCTTTTCCTGCTTTTCAACTTTATATCCGCCATGTTTACTAACCTGTTCAGTTCTGTTATGGACTCTTCTCTGTAAAGACCATTTTTCTCAAGTACTGTATATGGGAGGCTGCCCCAAACCTCTTTGTTTTGTCAAGGCTTGATTATTTACCACAGTAGCTTCTTAGAAAAGCATATATATGTGTGAAATTTCTTAGTAATTCCAGAATCTTTGTGAGAAAGTCACTCCAACTCTAGCAACAGAAAACACCCATTAAGTCTTCAAAAACTTTCTGAGCTTTCTCTGACCAAACAAAATGACAAGACCTCTTCCGTGTCAATATTAGCAAAGCACACAAATCACTGCACATCTTTAGCTGAGAAGAGTACTTTCCAGTTCAAAACTCCTTGGACTTTTGCTTAATCCTTACTAACACCTGTTTAAGATATTTTGTATAACAAAAATATTACAGAGGATCAGTACAATTCAACCAAGGGTACCCCAAAATGAGGTTGGGCTCAGGTGAGTCTCTCTATTATTAAA
Source organism: Polypterus senegalus (assembly GCF_016835505.1). Lineage (NCBI taxonomy): Eukaryota > Metazoa > Chordata > Cladistia > Polypteriformes > Polypteridae > Polypterus > Polypterus senegalus. The sequence goes on along the minus strand of NC_053169.1, from coordinate 75,646,999 downwards.
AAAAAAAATAATCTTCAGAAATGAGACCTTTTTATCCTGCGACAAGAAATGATCTTTTGAAGAGAGACACTTTCACGTCCTGCGAGACGAGACTTTGTGCCAAGAGATTTAACCACGCCCTGGGCCAGAAATAAAAGACAAACAGTAGATGACAAATTAGAACACCGTAAAGAATTCAAAAACGTTGGCGCGATACACATGTAGAGCAGCTTAGAGATGATGGAAATACGAAAATTTGAAAAGTCTCAAAAAATTGAGAGTAAAGATCATATTAGTGCAAACAAACAGAAATTATTACTTGGTGAAATAACATAACAGCGAAAAGAGATTGACTATATTGTTCTGATTTAAACTTTAAGTCGGAGACTTATTGATCGTCTAATTTGTGTTGCCATCAGGGAAAAGTAGTGTTTTTTCCCAATGAAGAGGCGTATCCGCAAGAATTAAAAGATTTGTTGTTTGGTGAAAGTGAAATCCCATGAGAGAAAATGTCAAGCCCCGCGAGACAAGACTTTATGCAAAGAGATTTGGAAAAGTCCTGCCCACATCTAAAACATTTACAGCCATGCACACGGTTCAATCATTTCTCATTTGTGTGAATGCTATTGTAAGACACAGTTTGTGTAGAGAGAAAGAAACAATATTCACTCACGGGCAGTTACATGTTGCGTTGTCACAATGTAATTCCAAATATGGAATCAAAATTCAATGCAATATTGACGAAAAGGTAAAAGCGAAAAGAGATTGAATATATGGACATAGGTGATATGACAGAAGTATGTAGATATTGTTTGACTTTAAAACTTTAAGTCAGAGACTTGTAGATTGTCCAAGTCGTGTTGCCATTAGGGAAAAGTAAGTTTTCTTCCCAATGAAGAGGCCTATCCGCGAGACTTAAAAGCTTTGTTGTTTGTGAGCGGCAGGGACATGAAGTTGCTGGCACATAGCACAGGTAGGGGGGTTGGTGAGCGAAGCGAGCAGGGGGCAAAGCCCCCTAGTTTATAACAAAGAAGTGTTGTTATTCTTGTGCAACTTATAAAGAGACTGTGGCAGTACGTACAGTAGAAATAACAACTCTGTACAGAGCGTCCCATCAGTATTTAAGTTTTAGCTCTACGTTTTAATTGAATAACATTTTTTTTATGGACATTAAGTTGGTTGAGAACTCTAGAACTACTATGAATCTCTGCTGCCGCCGAATTAGCAAAATGTTCTGGATGTGGGATTTGGTTTTACGTTCACAGGTCTGCTGCTGAACAGCAAAACTATAAAGATTTCTGTTCATGTACACCCAGCTACATGACCGCTTGCTGCTTAGAAAGAGTGAAGGTCATTTGTTAGGTTTCTACTTCTTTTTGTGCCCTTTACAATTACTTAACCTCTGAAAATTTCCTCTTCACCTCAGGACTGCTCACTTGAAAAGGTCCAAAACGTTTGTTTTACCTGTTAGAATTTGCAGGCTCTAGGACTTGAAATTAAATAAAATAGAAAGACTTTCTTAGGTCTACCCATAGTCAGTGCTTATAACCAGCCAAAGGTCTAAGTACCTAAAGATTAGGGGAAGAACTGAACAAAACAAAAATACAAAATGAGACCCGAGAATGTCAAATAAACAAAACAAAAGTCTTTAACCTGAAGTCCTTTCATTTTCTTCTAAATTTTTTTTACATTTTCTATGGTGTTCAGTTGAAAGTGGTTACATTTCAATGCATGCTGCTATTTTTATAGACATATCATGAAAATGCCATATGCCATAACCACTTGACATCACATACCACATCCATGTGACCAGAAACAGTTGTCTTTATTACAAGAAACATGTCTGAATATTTCATGTAAGAATATCAGAAAATAGTGTTGCCAGTAAGAAAAATAAACCAAAAATAATTGTCTGAAACAAAAACTCAAAAATAAAAATAATGACTAAGACCCAGACTGCATTACTTACACTTTCCAGTCGTGTGTGTCTAGTTCTATGTTGAAACCAGGATGTTTTAATTTAAAAACAGCATTTTTAGCAGTCATAATGTTTATGAAAGTTCACGTTCATTGAGCATGTGTTCACCGGTGTAAAAATCCTTGAAGAGGTGGTAACTGTACTGGCCACAGTATTTATCACAAAATTGTAGCCAACAGTAAATTACTTGTCTTTAGCACATGTATGCATTATTCAGATTGTACAAAAGGCAATTTAGATACAATCAGGTAAGCAACACAGCAAGCGCCATGGAAAGCAACTGTTCTATGCTCACCATGATGGAATATGGCATTCTTCCATGAAAAGTGACCCATTATGAAATGAAATGTTGTAACAGACAGGATCCAATCAGGGAAGGGCCACATAATAAGCACAAACCAATCAGAGCGCAATTTAGAGTCTGCGTTTTCAAAAATCTGCATTTCCATCCATGCACATTACAATGCTGAGATTGTGTTTTCAGAAGTATACAACTCTGGACATCGTTTTCAAAAGTCACAGTTTTAAGGGATTAAAAATGCTAGGGTAGTGTTGCTGAAATGCGAAAACAGAGAGTAATGTCCACGTTTTTAAATGAAAATGCAGCAGGGTGGACAGGACCAGCAAGTCTTCTCTGGAAGACCCTCTATATGTTGTCTGTTAAATCTTTCACAAGCATAAATGATTTGATTTGCACACAGTCCAGCCACTGTAAACATTGACCCTTTATTTCCTGGGTAAGGTATTTGCACACAAGAAATTATTATGGGGGTTGGAAAACAAACTTAGAATTTCTCAATACAAAACAAATCAAACAACAAACCTAGAAAATATTATAAATGTTTCTAAAAAGCACAGTCTGAGGATAAGGAAACAGAAATAAAAGTAAAAAGTGTGTGACTCTAAATTAAACACTGTCTTAAGAGACAATTCTTGTGTATTAAGGTTAATTTGTAATTTTTATGTTTACCTGCTGGTACGGTTTTGTTTGGCTTGCTGATTTCAAATCTTGCATTTACGTTTAGCTAGGATTCCGTTTTAAAATATAATAATTTATGCTGAAATTATTTTGTGTCTTTCCTGATGCTGTTTTCTTTATTTTCAGGAGCCAGCATTTTCAGAGGCAGCCACTACAGCAGTGCCTGGAAGTACACTGATTTCATAGACATAATGATATAAATGTCAGTTCATCTGAGTTTGCAGATAAAAACAAAGAACACTTACTGTGGGTGTTGTGTTACAGTTTATCCTTTTTGGCATTTAGACATAGGACTTCATTATAATGACAACAATTTTAACTAAGTGTTCTGGAACTGGTATTGGACTTTTGCAAACTGATTTGTTGGCTTATTTCCTCATTATTTCCTCTCTTGCTCACCTTCAACACTTCTTATTGCCTTTCTCTTCATTAGGCATAACAACAGTTTTACCAAAGTAAAACAAAACAATAACATGTATTTTGCTTAAAATATGCTGTGTAATATATTGCTGAGACTGTTCTTCTGCATTATAGGAGAAAATAATTTATTTGCCACCTCAGGTAGAGACATTTCATCTCCCATCATTGTAGTCAATCAGAGTATAGTCTCTCAGAGAAAACATAGGGAACTGCAAGAAATATGACTTTGAATTGTGTGCTTTTACCCTGATCTACTTTCTACTGGAGCATTACATGAAGATGTATGGCTGCACTTCATGGGTGCCAAGAGTGGCTTAAAAATACTGCAACATACTAAAAAAATGATCATGAACAGTGTGCTTTGCGGTGCACTGTGCTGGACTAGCATATCACCAAGGATTGATTTCTACCTTCCCTGTTGCTTGACCCTATACTGGAAAAAGTGGAAATAAAAAAATGGATGGATGTAAAATGTTAAAGTAAGTTGTATTCACCTTTTGAGTCTTCCTCAAAATAAACAGGGAAATAAGGCTATAAACCTGCTGACACATGACAGCTACTTGTATCAGGACATGCTTTAAATAAATGCTGGCTTGAAATTGGATTAATTGTCTTTAGGAAGTCACTTTTTACTGTTCTTTGTGTGTTATTATGATAAAATCAAAAATATCACAAAAATGAAACCAACAGATTACTACTTGTGCAACTTAGCTATCATCTAATGAAAGGAGTCTGAATGACTAATGACCGACTTGTATTCACAAACTTTCTTTTACACTTACACATTCCTTATAATTATATATAGTTATGCTACCAATAAAAAATTAGCAGCTTATATGTTAAATATAGGTACATTGTTTACTATAATCTCTATATACATAAAAGATAATGTATGTGTGCATGTATGCATGCTCCAGCATCACTTCCGAACAACTGGAGCAATTTTCATGAAACTTGGCACACATGTTTCTCATTGGTTGACCAATAATACTGTAGGGTGAAATCAGCCCTAACCCCACCTCCTTCTGGGCAGGGTGGGGGTGATCTTACGGTCTTGTATGCTTGTTATCATCCAGTTGACACTCAGAACGACCACCAGAGGGCGAACTGGAGGTGACTGCCAGCATTCTTTATGTTAGAGCGCCAGCACCGCGCCCCTGTTGCTTTTAAAATGAAATAGAGTTGGCCAGTTCTGAGCGTCAACTGTCTAATTTACTTTATGTAATGATCTGTTAATAGCAATTAGCAATGACATCATTAGTCAAGCAAAATGACACTTTTTATTGGCTAACTAAAAAGAATACAATATGAAAGCTTACAAGACAACTCAGGCCCCTTCTTCAGGCAAGATGTAAGTAATGTTATTTGTCATGTTGTTTGACTTCTCCCTACATCCATAATGGCCAACACGGTACAACACCCTAGTACCAATGACAACATTAAAAAGCCAAGTAATCTTTCTCATAATTAACTTTATAGGTAATATCTATTACATAAAATAAATGTCTGAGAAAACATTTTCAAGGTGTATGTGAGTGTGTTTGCGAGTACTCTGCACGGGTCAAAAATGTCTGCTTGGAAACTCCCACTCTCTTCACTCAGGATCAGAACCAAATTTTCTATATACAGGAAAACTTACAAGAAAAGACTTATGATGAAAAGACATTTTGTGAAAAATCAAAGGTTATAACTATAAAGAATTACTAGACAGGCGTGTAACTGAAGAATGATCTCCAGCTTAGTGAATTAAATATTAAAGATCTCTAAACAACAAGTTTAGTATTGCGCAAGTCGAAGTTATTTCATTACAAACATGGTATATATACATTTGCCATGTGAAATTGTGTTCTAAAGTTAAGTCTTTTCTATAAACTAAAAAAAATATCTTGCTTTCTCTGGTGCTTTACAACAGATGGCATGGGAGAAAATGCTTAAAAATGTACAAGTACATCCATTTTTCAAGCCAGACAGTTGTCAAGTAATGATCCGTGCCTTCATTGTCTCTAACACATGATTGTAACAACAAAACAGATCTGGAAATACTCATTTTATTACATATTCGTGGTACCATTTTTCTCATAGTAAGGATACATTTTCTATTAAAACAAAACCAACCATGTGGCTTGAAAAGTTTTCTATGATTTGGTCTTTTGAGAGGAAACCAGACCCTGGGGTATGGAAAAGTTGTTGCACAGAAACACGAAGTGCACACAAGGCTGGTCTTCCTTTAAAATAGCTAAACTATTTTTTGTTCAAAAATAACATATATAAACAATTTTACAATGTGTGTGCAAAATAGTTGTCAATAGTTGACAACTGTCTGGGCTTGAAAAATTGACATACTTGAGAAGTTTGTAAGGTTTACCTCTATGCCCTATAGATTATAATGTAAAGCGCCAGTGTGGGCAAGATATTTTTTTTAATTTATAGAAATCGATTAACTTTAGAACACAATTTCTTGCAGCAAATGCACATATACCATGTTTGTGAAGAAACAATTTCGACTTGAAAAATATCAAACTTAGTTATTTCTTCATAATCATAGTACTGTATATATTAGTATGCCATATGAAATTACATTCTAAAGTGAAGCATATTTTATAAATTTAAAAAAATAACCAGCCTGCTCTTGCATTTTATAATGGAGCTTATGCAGAGGATATGGTACAAAACAACTTAGGAAAACATTTTTGAGTGAAAACCTATGGACACTCATTAATACCAATCAATCCATAAATATGCAGGAAGAACATGCAGACTCCATGTAGAACCTAGCACTGTGAGGCAGGAACGACAGCTCTGCTATACCACTCTGCCTATGTTAGAACATCTGTCCTGAACTTATTAAACTTCATACCGATTAAACTCAGGTGGCTTAGTTGCAAAATTGGACCTTGTATGTGTATACAGTGCATCCGGAAAGTATATACAGCGCATCAGTTTTTCCACATTTTGTTATGTTACAGCCTTATTCCAAAATGGATTAAATTCATTTTTTTCCTCCACTCACTTAGAATCTGGAACCAATGTAGAAAGCATTTTAAGACGGAGAAGCTTCTATCTGTGGCACCCCTGCAAGAGAACCACCTCTTTCAATCTTCACAAACATATGCAGTTTTTAATATCTGGAAAAAATTAGGAATTAACTTGCTTAGAGACCTTTATATAGACGTCTTTGCATCCTATGAACAATTACATTCCAAATTTAACATTCCAGCTACACATTTCTTTTACTACCTTCAAATCAGGAACTTTGTTAAACAGAACCTTCCAGATTTTCCTCATCTTGCAACCTCATCCATGCTGGAAAAAATATTGCTCAATTTTAAGGAATTAGACTCCATCTCTACAATATATAAAATCATTTTACAATCCCTTCCTTTCAAAGATCCAAGAGGACACTGGGAAAAAGATTTCTCAATTAATATATCAGAAAAGAAGTGGAAAGTAGCAATGCAGAGAATTCACTCGAGCTCCATATGCGCAAAGCATACAATTATACATCTCAAAATTATATATCGAGCACATCTGTCTTGACTAAAACTCTCCAAAATGTGTCCAGGGCATGATCCAACCTGCGAACGTTGCAACCAAGCCCCAGCCTCACTGGGTCACATGTTCTGGGCCTGCACCAAATTAACATTATTCTGGACAAAAATTTTTAATTACCTCTCAGACAGCCTTGGACTCACAATCCCTCCTAACCCATTAACAGCTGTGTTTGGGGTTCTTCGAGAGGGTCTTAAAGTGGAGAAGGACAAACAAATTGTGATTGCATTCACTACACTGTTGGCACGCAGACTTATTCTGATAAACTGGAAGAACCCAAACTCTCCTCTTTTAAGTCAGTGGGAAACCGATGTGTTATATTATTTGAAATTGGAAAAAATCAAATACTCAGTTAGAGGATCCGTACAGACTTTTTCAAAACATGGCAGGATCTAATCAGTAATATTTTAAAATAAGTTCATAAAGCACAGAGAATTTATTAATTTAGGTATGTTTACAAGCCTTAAATTTTACACCGTTTGGCTTGCTCTCTCTCTCTCAGGGGTGGGGATCGATCTGTTTTAACATAATTCTTTTTTGTAAAAACTTGATTGCTATGTATGGATTGTAATAAAATTAAAAAAAAAAAAATAAATAAAAAATAAAATAAATTTATTTTTTTCCTCAGAATTCTACACACAACACCACATAATGACATCATGAAAAAAGTTTACTTGAGGTGTTTGCAAACGTATTAAAAATAAAAAAACTGAGAAATCACATGTACACAAGTATTCACAGCCTTTGCTCAATACTTTGTCGATGCACCTTTGGCAGAAATTACAGCCTCAAGTCTTTTTGAAGATGATGCCACAAGCTTGGCACACCTATCCTTGGCCAGTTTCGCCCATTACTCTTTGCAGCACCTCTCAGGCTCCATCAGGTTGGATGGGAAGCGTCGATGCACAGCCATTTTAAGATCTCTCCAGAGATGTTCAATCGGATTCAAGTCTGGGCTCTGGCTGGGCCACTCAAGGACATTCACAGAGTTGTCCTGAAGCCACTCCTTTGATATCTTGGCTGTGTGCTTAGGGTCGTTGTCCTGCTGAAAGATGAACCGTCGCCCCAGTCTGAGGTCAAGAGCGCTTTGGAGCAGGTTTTCATCCAGGATGTCTCTGTACATTGCTGAAGTCATCTTTCCCTTTATCCTGACTAGTCTCCCAGTTCCTGCTGCTGAAAAACACCCCCACAGCATGATGATGCCACCACCATGCTTCACTGTAGGGATGGTATTGGCCTGGTGATGAGCGGTGCCTGGTTTCCTCCAAACGTGACGCCTGGCATTCACACCAAAGAGTTTAATCTTTGTCTCATCAGACCAGAGAATTTCGTTTCTCATGGTCTGAGAGTATTTCAGGTGCCTTTTGGCAAACTCCAGGTGGGCTACCATGTGCCTTTTACTAAGGAGTGTATTCCGTCTGGCCACTCTACCATACAGGGCTGATTAGTGGATTGCTGCAGAGATGGTTGTCTTTTTGGAAGGTTCTCCTCTCTCCACAGAGGACCTCTGGAGCTCTGACAGAGTGACCATCGGGTTCTCGGTCACCTCCCTGACTAAGGCCCTTCTCCCCCGATCGCTCAGTTCTAGGAAGAGTCCTGGTGGTTTCGAACTTCTTCCACTTACGGATGATGGAGGCCACTGTGCTCACTGGGACCTTCAAAGCAGCAGAAATTTTTCTGCAACCTTCCCCAGATTTGTGCCTCGAGAAAATCCTGTCTCGGAGGCCTACAGACAATTCCTTTGACTTCATCCTTGGTTTGTGCTCTGACATGAACTGTCAACTGTGGGACCTTATATAGACAGGTGTGTGCCTTTCCAAATCATGTCCAATCAACTGAGTTTACCACAGGTGGACTCCAAATAAGCTGCAGAAACATCTCAAGGATGATTAGGGGAAACAGGATGCACCTGAGCTCAATTTTGAGCTTCATGGCAAAGGCTGTGAATACTTATGTACATGTGCTTTCTCAGTTTTTTTATTTTTAATAAATTTGCAAAAATCTCAAGTAAACTTTTTTACATTCATTTATTGTCAATCCAGTGGCAACAGGCATTATTTTTGATAAATAAAGAAAAATGCTTCAGTATAGTGAAAGAAAATAAGCTATAATGTGACTTTATTCAGTTAATATTGTCTAGCTGCTACAGAACTGAGATAGAAATTCACATCTGGGTATCAACATTCAATGTTAATAATGGGTGCTTGGTGATGAAATTCCAAGGTAAAATCCACACTCCTTGCCTTGAAAAACTGCTGTAGAGGAAGATGAACTTAGTGAAGTGAGGGGCACAGCCCGTCTTCTTTTAAAATGGCTAAATCTCAAAACAATGATTTTCTTTTAGCTTATTTCTCTGCTTAAACTGAGGAAGATATGCTGTTTTACAATGTGTGTAATCTCGAGATGTGGATAAATATTTGGAAACATCTTTGGCCTAAAAAACGGACGTATTCGGTAAGTTTTAAGGGTTTTCATCACATTGGGAAATCTGGTACCTTCACTAGAAAATCCAAGATTAGGCCAGTAATTTTTTTTAATTTATAAATTTGTTTCACTTTAGAATGCAGTTAAATTTGGTAAAGTCATATTTACCATTAGGGTCAATTCACATATAATCTGCAGAGGCCTCCTGACTAACCATCTTCAATTACTATTAAACCTTTTGGTTTATGAGGCTTAAAAATTAACAAAATATTTCCAAGTCTGTATTTCAAATGCATATTTTCCTTGAATGATAAAGTCTTATAAATAGAATCAAACCACTAAAAAGAACTTTTTTTTATTTTTTAAATGTACATATTTTGTGCATTTATAGCTATATTTACCAAGGTATCAAACATGCCATGTTTTACTACAAAGAGAAATGCAAAGTACATAGTCTTGCTACTTATAATATAATCACAGATCTGTGTAATACAATTATAAAACTGTACAAGCGAATTCATATATTTTATATTTAAATAGTCAATGTTTAAATTCTGCCATATTATGCTCAAAGAAACAACACATAGATGTACTTTTCCACATTGTTTGAAAGTTTATACTGCCTTTCTGTTGATATAAGTGGTGTATTAATGATCTTCAGGATGTGTATGTTGAGAGGGACACAACATAATCCATCTCTCTTGGTCCAACTGTAAGAGGGACCATGAGGATGCATGTTGCTGATCCACCACTGTTGGTCATAGACACACACACAGCATATTTCACAGGAATGATATCTGCGAGACACACCTGATTTCACAGCAGTTTGATCCATATCTGACTGGCAAACAGAAGCACACAGCAATGTACTTCCAAATTATAGTTAGTTAAAACACTACACATTTTATAGATTCACAGTTCTTAAAGATTACTGGAAGAATCAGCATATACAATACTACTACTGGTACTAATAATAACACAAATAATATTTATCTCACTTAAAAAGAAAATTTCTGTTTACAAGTAGTATAATGTGGCTTGTTGGATAACTTAGTAAAATATAGTTTGGTTCAAGGTATCAACTTCCTGTTTTGTACATTTATTAATTAAACCGTGCTCTTTCCATTGGTATAATTCTTTTTTGAGGTAGGCTTTGTCATCCATGGCCAGTATGTATTTGAAATTAAGGTGTGAATTGATTTTTTTTTCCATTTTTAAATGTCATAAATCAGAAAGTTTAAATACTTTCAGACAGGATCTTACTTGCTAAAGAAGAACTATAATGTGTGTAATACCTATGAAAGGTAGTCAGATCTCATGTGGTTTAGTATGGAGATACAGAGGACTGAAAGTTGCTCTAAAGCACTAAAGAATTTTTTAACAAGCTATAAATTGGCAAATACGCAATTTTAGCTGTTAAGCTACATTTAGATGTTAGATGTTAAATATACCTAATACTAAATTACAATCCCTGAAAAGTCCATGCTTCTTGCATTAGCAGTTCAAAAGTTACAACTTAAGGGACACTGTTATTTTTGTAGCACTTCTTTTTACTGTATTATCATGGCCACATTGTCTTTTTAAAAGCCACTATATCTCAGAAACTAATGAAGATAAAAGCCTAAAATTTTGCACACTATTTTTGGGTGCAATGATTTTATTTTTAGTAAATATGAAGCCAGTTGGAGATGGTCAGTGGAAACGGTTTTAGAAGGATTGGCGCATTATTGTGAAAAAATAAGTTCAATATGAAAATACCAAACATATCTACTCTCTATATACAGCATAAAATCCTAAGCCTAAAAGTGCAACTATTTTATGTGATGTTTTGATGTCACGTTTTTTGTTACGCTTTAAATTTAGCTTATTTTAAAAACTACATATATATGTTTGGTATCATTCTTTTCAGAAATTATTTTATTTCATTTATAAACTAAAATATCAGGAAAGTCGTGCATCAAGCATAGTGGACCTCAGTTTAATGTTTTATTTTATTCTCATTTCATGATTTTTATTCCATTAAATAACAATTCATTTTTCTTTTACACATTTATAGAATTTTGTGATTTTGACTCTAATAAATAATATGTTTTCTTTTGTACATTTACAGATTTTCCTAATATTCTGGCCGCAACTGGGGGTTGGATGCCAAAGGCCCCAGGGGGGTTTAACCCCCCTTGATCTTTAAATAAATTGATAAAAAGAGTATTTGTTTAATAGATCCTAAATTCTTATGCATACACTAAAAATAACGTTATACTTGTACTTATATACACTTGGGTCTCATTGTCTGCACAAGAAAATATTAAACTCTGCAATGAAATCTTTCTTTTTCTAAATTTGTAGGATGGACAGGGTAAATGCTGCTATCTCACAGTCTCAAAGACCAGGGCTTGATCCACCAAGAGGGAAGGCTCTGCATTGCTTGGAATTCAGCAATAATTGGCGAGAATTCAAATTGCAGACTAATGAATCATATATTTGTCAGAAAACTTGAATCCAGGATTGTATAAAAGGGAAGGAGCCTGAATCAAATACTCAACCATGATCCTCTGAACATCAATGAATAACAGCTGTGAATTAAGAGTTATTGAGAGAAACCCATAAAATAATTGAAGGAAAATTTATTAAATACAAAAACAGGAAAATTCTAATCTGAATCAAGTATGCAAACAAACCAGAAAACCCATCTCAATTGATAATTGGTAATTAGACACCTGGAAATAAATTAACAACAAAATAATTGATTAAGAGCTCTTAAAAATGAAGACAACAAATGATGCTCAAGAGTAAAAGAAAACTGCATTAAATGTTTAGAGACTCTTATATTGAACTACTACTGCAAAGGCTCCCTAATTAACGTCAAATAGCTTAAAAGAAAATGCTTTTGCTCAAGACATGGAAAGGGCAGAAACCCTTTAGCTAATTACTCACAAACATAACTCTATAAGCCAAAAGCTAATACTCAATAAGAAATTCTCAAATGAAAGAAATCATTTAAAGCCTCAATAGATTTATTTTTTGTAACTCAAAGACATGCAGTCTCTTAAAAGACAAGAAAACTTAAATAATGAAACATGGAAATGAGACCTAAATAATAACGAAACCCAAACTAGGCCAGAATTCAATAATGTGGAGAAAAAAAACACTTAATCCAGAATAACAGGTAAATTTCTGCAGGGCAGAAAAGAGTAAACCTTAATCCAAAACAAAAATGCAAGATGGCTAGAAACATTCACCAAGGAACCTGAGGCACAGCAAATGCATGAGCAAAGCTCGACTGCCTTACTCACCTGGGTGTCAGCTCCAACTCGCAACAACTGATGTTGTTAAGCTCTCTTCTAAAGGGAATGGTCATGAGAGGCCTAAACCCTGAAATAGGACTTAACAGCCCACAACAAGAAATCATGACAAACAAAGCAGAAGTTGAAAAAGGCCAAAAAAGGAACTGGCATGAACTAAAATAATTAATTTCATTTAAAATACAAAATAATAAACAAATGATTACAGACTACAGTTGTAAGGACAGATGAATACTTTATGAAATGCAGGATGATCAGGGGGTATTCAAGAGTGGACCCTGTATCTAAATAAGGATTGAGGAAATCCAGGTAGCAACACAATAAGAACAGAAGGAATTAGAAATCTCAGGGTGTAAGAAAACAAAATGGAAAAAGAATAAATCCTATACAAACTTGGTGCTTAACAATACAATAGGCGACTGACTGATCCTGTCGAGAGGTCTGATCTACCTTCCCACTTTCATATTCGATCATCAGACCAACTTCATTTACCAAAACATTCAGGTGGTCTCTTTCTTTGACCTTCTTTACTTCCTTAAACCTTCATTTACAACTACCTTCCAATTCCAAGCCCAAACTGAGTCTGACATAAAGGTGTTTTAAAGCTTAGGGTCAGGATGACTCCAAGGTAACTCTTCAGAAGTACTCCCATTTCTATGCCCTGATATTGTCTTTGAGGAGCTCTTCCTATTGTTAGTCCAATTGTCTTGCAGGTTTTTTTTTATCAGTGACTTATAGTGGAGACTACCAGGCTTGCAGTCCTCCCAAGTAACCTTACAAATTTAACTTATATTGTCCTCTATTGGCCAGGGGAACATTAAGTTTATTAATGCTAATTGAACTGTCCTGATTAACTTAAGCCTGTCAGTGAACTTGGGTATCGATACCTCGATTTTCAGATAGAGGTTACATTGATTTTATATCTATACACTATTTACATATATACATATATATACACATATCCATCCATTTTCCAACCCGCTGAATCCGAACACAGGGTCATGGGGGTCACAGGGCGCAAGGCAGGAACCAATCCTGGGCAGGGTGCCAACCCACTGCAGGACACACTCAAACACACCCACACACCAAGCACACACTGGGGCCAATTTAGAATCGCCAATCCACCTAACCTGCATGTCTTTGGATTATGGGAGGAAACCGGAGTGCCCGGAGGAAACCCACGCAGACACGGGGAGAACATGCAAACTCCACGCAGTGAGGACCCGAGAAGCGAACCCGGGTCTAACTGCAAGACAGCAGCGCTACCCACTGCGCCACCGTGCCGCCCTATACAAATAATATATATATATATATATATATATATATATATATATATATATATATATATATATATATTCAATATACATATAAATAAATATATACTTATATATCCACTTTTATTAAAGGATAAGTGTCTGTGTCTAGTTGCTATGTCTCTGTAAAACGAAAAGATAGAACATCACAAACATTAATATTATTGAACATTAACACTACTTTTATAAATTCCATATCAAATGGCACGTAACAAAAACAAACACATTGCATGGTGCACTGCAAACATTAATGCTGAGATCTATTTAGATTGCAAAGCTAGCATATATATTCATATACGTATATATATATAAAACACCACAATACAGAGTAGCAGGTAGCATTATCACCCCATTGTACTTTGGCTGAATGGGCATCTTTTCCACATATTTAATGAGGTTTAGTTTTTGCTTCATTAAACAGTCCAAAGGCCGGTGGTTAAGATGATTGGCTCTCCTATTTAGACTGTGTTTTTTTAAAGACATTGTACAATATAGTGGCATGTCATTTCACGCCAGTACTCATTAATAACAGGTTCTCATTTGCTTTAATGTGTAGGCACTGAAGTTATACTGGTCAAGTAAACCACTAGTATCAGACAACATTCCCAGTACAGTTTAGGTAACAGCTGATGAATAATTTGCTTCCCTATTGGAGCAACTCTTTATTGTGTAGGCTGCAGGAAAACCTAAAGAGGCTGTCAAGCCACAGGGGCCTTTGTATGCGAGGAACAGCCGTCTGAATAGCACCTGGCCAAGCTGGCATTGCCTCAGAGCCCGCCTGGTTTAATCCTTCAGGGGGCAAAGGGAGGGCTCCAAAACCTAACTGGCTGCCCCTTTAGTATGAAAACATAAATAAACAGCAGATTTCAATTACATCAATTGGATTTTCCCTACCTTTCACAATGAAAGTTACTACTATGTTTTGTTTTTATACTGTAAAAGCCAAACATCTGCTTTGAAATGTAAACAATTAAAGAGTGTAAAAATGTATCCTATTTAACTTAAATCAAACATATTTGGCTAGTATTTTCCTTTTTTAGTTTCATTCAAATTGAAACAAGCTATTAGTGTAAAATATGTTGCCTTACCTGTCGTCTGTTCAATAACAATGAAGGGAAATCTTCATTATTAAGTAACACATAATTTTCTTGTACACGGTTGTCTACAACTGACATTTGTGCTGAAAGGTTTCTTTCCAAACACTTTGTTCTAACAACATAATAAAGCACATTACTTTCTCTTCAGAGCTGATGAATTGACTTTGGCTTTAGTGGGATTTTGTTAACCACAAGGATAAGTGGATGGGTACTGAGATGGATTTTTTTCTTTTAAAGTGTGAATACGTCAGTGTGGCAGATGAAAAGATGAGAGTGGATTTGAGCAGATATCTGATATGGTATTTTTTTTATTATTGTGATGTTTTTGAGACTAGTAGTTTGTACTTTGATTAAGACATTTTGTTACTTGAAGGCAAAAATTATATATATATATATATATATATATATATATATATATATATATATATATATATATATACTGTATATTTTATTGGTTTGTACCACTTATTCTGCTATCTAAACAAATGATTAAAAAAAAGTGTTTTACAATGAAAATATATAAATATGAAAAAATCCCAGGAGGCTACAAAAAGACAGGCCAACATAGAAAACTATTTTTACATACACAGAATGCACACTCATGTAATTGTACACATTTGCAGTAAAGAACACTACTGCCATCATTATTATTATTTAACTAATCATTTTTTATTAAGCTGTATCCATTTCATTAGTTTCACTAGTAAATAGGTTTGTCTGATTTTCTGTTATGTGTGCCTTACAAACTTCCTTGTCAAAAAAGATGCCTTTTGTATTATCTAGAGAAATATATTGCGATGCTTAAAGCAAAATGCTACCCCCATAGCTTGTGAAACAAGATAATTACACCCTCTTCCCAAAGAGAAATATAGAAAAAGCAACAAAGATATAGAAAAGTTGCCCTTAGCATTAGTCATTAATATGTAAAATCATTCTGGAGTTAATATATAGCCTTCCTTACTTGGCTTTTCATTTCATGCACATATGATGACACTAGAGGAGGTCTACTTTTTGCATCCCAACTGAATGTTACTGATGGGAACTTGTAAACAAACTCTTTCTTGTCAATCAGAATATTGAATTAACATGAAGAATGTGTGGCAGCACAAACTTACTACTGATTTGTTTAAATGTGGACTAAATAATATCAAATGAATAACTGAAAGACATAGAGGAAAGGTTAGCTGACAGCACAACCAAGTGATTATTCTGAGTATGTGTCGTCTGGTTAAATATTAAGCAAGAAGCACTTAAATGTCTCAGATAATGTCAGGTAACAACTGTTGCCTAGCAACAGCAGATATGATTGGGAGCTAAGGGTGTGAGCTTAAGGTGTGGTCAGGAGTGAGATGTGACAATTGTTACAAGTTCTTCATTTTTATTTGTGTAATTTAGTAGGATATGCTTATTTTTGGCTGCCATGTCTACTTTTGGTGGTGTTGAATTTTCTTAAGTATTAAATGTTTTTTATATGATATTTATCTTTAAGATTTAGATTTGGCCTATCACGTTTGTCAAGGTTTGGTATAGTAAGTTACTAATTTTCAATTTTATGTGACAGATTCTGGTACAGGTAAGAATTGCATTAGTTTTACCTTGTGGGTGTGCTAAATACACTATGTAAAAAACATTATGGCTAAAGTATGTGTGCACACTTCCAAATTTTCAGGTGTTTCATTGTTAACAGGTACGTAAAATTAACCACATAGCCATGCTGTCTCCAAGAACTGGCAATAAAATGGGTTGGATTAAAGAGCTCAGTGACTTTAAAGCCGGCACTTTTATAGGATGTCCCCTTTAGCACAACTGTACTTGATATTTCTGCTCTGCCAGACCTGCCTTGGTCAACTGTAAGTGCTACTATTGTGAAGTGGAAGGAGATGCAACAGCTAAGTTACATTTACAACAGAGTTCCAAACTTCATCTGGAAGCAACATCAACACAAGAACTGTGAGTTGGCAGTTTCCTGAAATGGGATTCCATGGCTGTGCAGCTTCACACCAGACTAAGTTCACTTTGCACAATGTCAGGCAGTAGCTGGAGTGGTGTAAGGCACGCCGCCACTGCACTATTAAGCAGTGGAAACATGTTCTCTGGAGTGATGAATCACACTTCATGATCTGGCATATTGATGGACAAATGTGGGTTTGGTGGATGCTAAGTGAATGTTACTGTCTGAACTGCTTAGTGCCTACTGTAAAGTTTGGTGAAGGGAGAGTAATGGTCTGAGACTGATTTTCAGGGTTTAGGCTAGACCCCTTGGTTCCAGTGAAGGGTACTGTTAATGCTACAGCAAACAAAGACATTTTATACAGTTGTACACTTCCAATTTTGTGGCAACAGTTTGAGGAAGGCTCTTTTATGTACTGACATGACTGTGACCCTGGACACAAAGCCAGGAAGACATCGAGGATCTCAAGTGGCCTATACAGAGCTCTGACCTCAACCCTGTAGAACACCTTTGGGAAGAGCTGGAAAGCCGATTACAAGACAGGCCTTCTCCTCCAACACAAATGATGTTTTGGTTGAATGGGCATAAATTCCCACTGACACATTTCAAAATCTGGTGGAAAGCTTTCCCAGAAGAGTCGAGGCTGTTATAGCTGCAAACAGTGGGTCAACTCCTTATTTATGCCCATGGTTTTGGAATGGGATGTTGAACAAACTCATATAGGTGTAATGGTCAGGTGTCCACAACATTTTGGTCATATAGTGATTGTGTGAACAAATACAGAAAGTCTAGATAAGTGTGGTGTCTGCTAATAAGTTAATTGATTGTATTGTGTTGTGTTCCTTCTGTTGAGAATAGGTGTTGTTATTATTAATATTATGAATAATAATCATCAGCAGCAGCTATTATCACTTCACAACTTGCTTTTTCTGGAGGACATTTACAAACTCTACTAGGAAATAAAAACCTATAGGGAAAGTGAATGCTTTCCCATTTTGTCTGTTTAACAGAAGATTCAAGAAAGGTATCTCTAAATTATCCTGTTGTGAGTGAAAATGACTGTCCTGTGGTAAAACAGCATTTTTTCAAGGACTGATACAAGACATAAGCCTTTTGCTCCATGGTGAACTCTGGCTCTATGCAATCCTGACCTAGAAAACGGAGGTTCAGAAAATGGAAGAATATTTATTTCTAGCAATACATCTTCATTAAAAAATGTCCTCCTCTTCTGTAGTACAATAAAATGAAGACATACAATACATAGAAATATGAATGTTTGTTGTTCATTCTAAAGAAAAGTGCTGGAGAAGCCACTAGGTGTAGAGGCAAAGCTACCTTAAAGTCAAACATAACATTACTTTTCTAGTTATACACTTTAATTCCATTCATTATTTATTATTTTCTATCTGTGAACAACTAATTTAAGTCTACCTGAAAAGATCTATTTTATGTGAAATGTTTAAAAGAAAGACTGATTTAAAATGTCTTTTTTCTTGACAGAATTCTTACCAACTCCAGTAGTTATTGATTCTGCATCAATTTCATTAGCCTTTTTCTTCGCCACTTCAGCCAGTACCAATTCACCCTTATCTAGAGCTAAGTAATGGATGTCCTTTGAAAATAAAGCAAAATAAGAGATTAATCTAAAACGAATCGGGAGCCTGTGACACTGACATGCTTAAAAAAGGAAAATAAAATCTGCTTGAAGTTTACATCAGAAAATCCAGATGAAAACATTTGAAAGTTTAATTTAGTCACATTCCCAAGGTGATCTTATCAAACAAAATTAGAACCTCGCAAGGACAGAGCTATTTCGCCCTGATGTAGGCAGACATAAAGCACTGGATTTTGGGAAGTCTTTTGATTTATTAGGCACCCATTAAAATAATCTTGTTGTTGTTGTTAATATGTTTTTTTTTTACCATTTTAAAATGTACATGCATTACTAATTGTAATAAAAATTATCTTGTAAAAATGTGGTGGTGCAAGGCTTTAGATTAAAAGTAATGCAGCTGACACAATCCTCGACAACTGCTTACACTAAGGAGAAAGCCTGATTTACCAAAGCCTGATAGCAATCTATTCATGGGCCGGCTTAATACTTGTTGCCTCTATCTTGTATGAAACGAAACCTTTAAAGCGATATGTAATGGAAACAGCCTGAAGAGATGAGCCATATTTTCTGCGTTCACGTGCATTTTTTCCTAGTTTGCCACTGAATACTTGCTGTTTCTGTGTGGTGCTGCGACTACAATAAACCCCCTGACACTCATTACAGGCCGCTCTAGTTAGCACCGCCAGCATCACAGCCCTTTACTAATTTAAAGTCACTGTTGGAATGTCTCCCTTTTTTCTTTTCTTAATTACCAACAGTGGAAGGGTGACCAGGTTGATGAATAAAAAGAAATGTTAAGTTGGTGCTTTTGACCCTTAAAATTGGAGGCTTTGACCTGCTTGCTCTCAGTTCACCCGTACTTGTTTGTTAGGGGGCGACACAGTAAAGCCTGTATTGGAATTTCTTTCTGTTTAGTTAATTATAGCTGAAACAATAAGAAGAGCGAGAGTGATGGCCAAGCTAGTGACAAGCAACTCTGATCCCCCAATGGAGGAGAGTGTCAGGTTTAAATTTCTGCTGTGTCTTCTTATACTGGATGTGATATATTCTTATTATCTTTTTAAAAAATGTACCAAAAATCAAAGGATTAAACATAAAGTACTTGCCAGTAAAGGAAATATGCATTTCTTATAAGAAACAGATTGACATTATTAGCAGACACGGTGGATATAAGGGTCGTCTAGTGCGCAGCGGGTTGGTGTGAGGAACAGCTTGGAGAAATGGTAGAAGTGATTGGGGGGATAAAAAGTAAGAAGAAAAAAGCACAGCCTTTTATCTTTTCACTGATTTCTACAACTGTAGCTGAGAGCCCATTGCATGCCTGTCTCGTTCTCAGAAAGACACCCAATCATATCATTAAGCTTTTATTTCATTCTTTGTCTTTTTCAGATACTACTACTCGACAATCTAAATTTTACAGTAATCAAATGATAACCAGCATATATTATGAATCTTCAGAAGAACACATGCTAGAGCACATCAAACAGTGCAAAAAACATAAAGTCATTACTGTAATCCAGAGTACGACAGAGTTTTATAACACAATTATCAGATAAATGGCCATGACTTAACCTTTTAATAGCATTAATTGCTCATCTGTATAAAACAACTAATAAATCAGATTTTCTAAAGTACCGTACAGCTTGCTCGGTCATGAATTTTAATAATGCTGCTTAATCTGCATTGCCGACAGAAGTCTATAACAGTTTTTTTTTTTTGCAACAAAATCAAAAACAAGGCCCATTATGAACAAAGCACAGATCTCATTCTGTAATCAGAATTCTTATTTAATTATACATCATACAAGTGGAGTGCTGACAAATGACCTAATTGGATAAATTATCTGGCTTTATCAAAGTGTAATTAGAGCTATAGAATGTCATCATTATGCAAAACTCTTCAGCAAACGAGTCTTCTATCCAAAGATTTTTTTTAACAAAGGCTTTTCCTCCATTGTTTCTTTGAAAACAATTGAATCAGCTGTGGAGAAGGGGCATGCTGTGAGACTTAGGGGGAAGTGCTATTGGTTTTGTCCATCCGACCTCGTGTGACATTGTGGGCCAAGATCTTAGAAAACAAGGGCCACATGCAGAGGCTTTACAGAGGACTTTTAAAGGCAGGTTAATTTTACTTCTGTAGCTAATTAAATGGGAGGGCAGAATGTGGGGTGAGACGTCAAAGCCTTTGGGTCCTCACCACTGCTTTGTTGTTTTAAAAGTAGCTGTGGAAGCGTTCATAATTTGTCACTTTCTCATGTCGCTAGGTGACATACTGAGTGCTTTCAAGGTCCACAGAACAGACTCCACCTTTCAATTCTGGTCTCAGCAGCTGTACTTAGTGGGGAACGGATTGAAAGTATTCCTATCAATTTAAGTTGAGCAGTGGCTCGACTTTTAGGGAAAAGCTAGAAGGTTCAAAGAGTCGGCCCTATTATCAGAGAAATAAAGAAACAGTGCGGATGGCATGGGTGACTAAAAGGATACTGACCAGACTGTTTGGTCAGGTTTCTGTTAATGTGATTTTAGAAACGTGTGACACAAGGTCACAATTCCACACATATTTTTACTTTTTGTAAATTCTATGGAAAGATGCTGAAATGAATTGATTTCTTTAGACAATTTTAAAATAGCTTTGATTAAACGGCTTAAAAGTCTAAAGACATGTTTGATTACAAAGTCATAAACTTTCTTGGTGTTTTCTCCTTGCTGCATTTCTCCCAAAATATACTTCTACATAGAGATGAAGTAAAAAATTAAAAAATAAATAGGGAGTATGACCAAGGGCAGACAGGTGGACTGAAAATGTCCAAGGGTTCATTTCAGTTCTGAAATTCTAACCAGAATCTTTCTTATGAAGATTTGTTATAATTAAAGGAGAATAACACAAACTTTGGACAGATATTGCAGCAGAGACCACTGAAATTGCAGACATAGTACTTATGAATTAAGTTCTAACCCATAAAGGGCACGTAACTTTTATCCTTGTAGAAAATGGTAGCTGAGGATAGGTGTGTAAGACCCTAATATCCCTTTTACAAAGAACCCTCTTTCCAGTTCTGGTCAGGAGATAAATAGTGCAGGTTTGATGCAAACATTTGCCCTGGCAAATGTAATAACTTGCATTGGTGAGGGTTAGAATAGCAGTAGGAATGGAGGGAATGTTTTATAAAGGGCCTAAAAACAAAACAAGACTCTTTAAATAGTTAACCCATCACAACAGATGTGGCTATTTTCACAAAAGAGTATTTGTTTTCTACAGTTAGTTAGTTGAAAAGTATTTGGGAAACTGAACAGACTCTGAAATAAATAAACTATTCTTTCAAGCCAAAGAAGAAAATGAATCCAATTACCAAAGCCGTGTGCCGTATGCTTCACAGCAGCTGCTTTTCCATCAGCGAAAGGAGCAATATGCTCAGTGAAATGTCAGGGTGTGGGGAACTCATTGAGTAAAAACTGAGGTTTGTGTGGCTTTTTGAAAGAGTAAAAAGGAAATAACCTACATCTTTGAATCCTTGCTATTTCATCATGGCTTTTCTATTTTTCAGTTTCACATTTATAGCATTGAATTGTATATATCACCAAACATATATATGAGTAAAGTATGCTTAGGTCTTCAATAAGCTCTCAATATAAAATTTTATGTCCTAGCATAGGTACTGATCTGCAACGAACAGGTGCTTTGTGAACTTAAAACAACAGAAACATACCAGCTTAGGACAGCCACACATTACAAAGCAGAATCACTTAACAAAGTTTTAGAACTTGAGATTCAAGTAGTGCAATATGTGCATGCTAGTAATCTGCAAGATATGAACAAAGTAATAAGGCTTCCAATCGTAAAGGAGTAATTAAAACTGTTGGACTTAATGATATACTGTGAAAAGGCCAATGAAAAACTTGCAGTGCAGTACAATTTCACTGCTAGAGCCTGCTTTCTTGTCTTGTTGAGTGGTAAACCGGTTCATACCAAAAGCCGTTTTTTATTTTTGTTATGATATGGATTTTTCTTATACCGGAACACCGGTTTAAACAGCCTAGACAACATTTGGAACATGGCGCAGTGGGAAACTGTTTAAGGGGGACCTTTTTCACTGATGCTCCTCAAAATACGCATGCAACAGAATACATGCGTTAGTGGAGGTATTGAACAGTGAAAATGGACAGAGAGCTGTAGCAGACGATAAAGTTGAACATGATGACACAGAAGAACTTTTGACGAAGAAAGGTGCTGTGTCTAAAGATACTTTGGTTTTAAAAGTTTGGATGTGGACCATTATGTTCAAATGTGTGAATACTGTTTCTATACTACTGGATAATACAGTAATTCCTCCTCGATCGCGGAGGTTGCGTTCCAGAACCCCCCGCGATAGGTGAAAATCCTTGAAGTAGAAACCATATGTTTGTATGGTTATTTTTATATATTTTAAGCCCTTATAAACACTCACACTGTTTATAAATATTCTCTATACAGTTATACAGTAAACCCTTGTTTATCGTGGTTAATCAGTTTCAGATTCTACTGCCATAAATGAATTTCCACAAAGTAGGATACTTTATTTATAAATCTAATATTTTTGCAGTTAGAGCATAGAAAACCTGTTTACCTTCTAAATACATTTTTGTAACATTATTAGAGCCCTCTAGACATGAAAGAACACCCTTAAGTCAAAAGTTTAAACTGTGCTCCATGACAAGACAGAGATGACAGTTCTTTCTCACAATTAAAAGAATGCAAACATATCTTCCTCTTCAAAGGAGTGCGCGTCAGGAGCAGAGAATGTCAGAGAGAGAGAGAGAGAGACAGACAGAGAGAGAAAAGCAAACAATCAAAAATCAATACGAGCTGTTGGGCTTTTAAGTATGCGAAGAACCGTGATAAAGTGGCTGCAAGAAAAAGGAAGCAATGTGAAGGTAGACTTTCAGCATTTTTGAGAGGAGCGTCTGTATCCTCTAGTCAAACAGCCCCTCTGCTCACACCCCCTCCGTCAGGAGCACAGAATGTCAGAGAGAGTGAGAGAGACGTGCTGCTAGAGCTTTTAAGTGTGCGAAGCACCACACGGGAATCATATCGTATATCATTGAGGAGTTTTATTTAATACGTAATACATGCTCTGATCTCTGATTGGGTAGCTTCTCAGCCATCCGCCAATAGCGTCCCTCGTATTAAATCAACTGGGCAAACAAACTGAGGAAGCATGTACCATAAATTAAAAGACCCATTGTCCGCAGAAATCTGCGAACCAGCAAAAAATCTGTGATATATATTTAGATATGCTTACATTTAAAATCTGTGATGGAGTGAAGCCGCGAAAGTCGAACCACGATATAGCCAGGGATCACTGTACTGCAAGGCAAGTTGTACTTGTTTTATTTTTTTTCAATACTGTGTAATTTACCTGGTTACTGTGTAATAGTGTGACTGTGCTGGTCCCCTACAGACTCCCTCTTCTTACATGGAAGTCTGTTGAACCAAAACCGTCGATAGTTATGACCGAGATGAGCTGAGAAATCTCATTGAAGCCTGGGGATGGTGGAAAGTGCTCAAGTGGTTTTGTTAAAAACAGTCAAAGTAAAACCAAAAGTGTCCGTTGTGCAGTGTACAGAAAAATACAGCACCCAAATAAACAGCAAATCCATAAAACCAGTGAAACGTAGGGATAAAATCCATAATAAATAAATCTGTTAAAATGCAGTCTCTCTCCTCGCCCAATTGCAGCACACCACCTTCCGTCTCCACGGTTCACCCTTTCTGTTTCTGCCAACTCCTGTCTTGGCTACTGCCACACTGGGCAGCCACAACGTCCGAGGTCGGCACACCTCCTGTCTTCCTTCGCACTCACTCAGTCGCTCCTCAGATCCATTGAGAGGTCTTACATTTCTCTCGTCCCACTCTACACGCTTAGTCAGTGGGATGAACCAGCCCCTAGATCGATTCAGCCTGTGCTTCCTCACGGAGTACCAGCTCATGCTGCCTTCTCGTTCCTGGTGTCTGTATCGTCTTCCATAACTGCCTTTTTCCTTCTTTAACCTCCTTGTGTTCTATCTTTTCTTTTGTGCGTCCCCCTATCCTGCCAGCCCATAAATATACATCTCTGTGGGTGCAGCACTTTATTCACACGCCGCAGTAAGCCACTGAAGCAATTGAGAACGATCGGGTGCAACTTGCCCCAATCACCTAATCAACTCCCCGCGGTCTTGCAATCGCGCCCATGGAGATGGACACAGCTAACTGGATTTAAAAACGGACCATATTTTTTTTTTTAAGCCTCGGACCCACTATACCACAAATAGCATTATAAATGCAAGTTGTAGTTTTATTATTTATGTATATAGCTTAGATTGAAGCAAGGTCCATATTAATGCAATTTGCTTTAATGACGGTTCAGTTGGTAAGGATGTCATCACCAAGTTGCACTTGTTTTATTTTATTTTGGTGAATACTGTGCAATGTACCTGGGGTTGAAGTTTTCAAGTAATTGTATTATTACTGGAAATTGCACTATTATTTATTTTATTGTTATTATTTATTAGTTTAAATATTATGTAGTTTAATGACGGTAAAGTTGTTTAAAAAGCCACTTTAACGTGTCAGTGGACAGAGATTGTTAACATTAACAGAAAGTGTAGTTGGTTTAGAAAAAACACTTATCATTTATTCTTTTTCTAAGACAAGTTCAGTGCAATACAACTTTTGACAAGCACCTCTGGATATTTCACTAAGTCTAAATGCCTCTTAGGATGGTTGACAATTTCTTGTCAAAATTTTAGTTTAAGTTGTTTGCAAAATGTGTTCAAAAATAATCCTGTATCCTGTGCAATATGTAACAAAGAGAATGGAAAAGGCAGGTGCCATCTCCGGGCATGGAAACCACTCAGTAAGTGACAGTTCTTTGATCGATGGTGATCACCTCGATAGACATGTTAATAGGGGTATGGTTGGAACGATAAAGGAAATGGATACCTGAACAATGTAAAGTAAGTCTAAAATACCTACACAATAACTATAATCGTAATAAATGAACAATAAAACAGCAGAGAAGCCGTGGATTAAATAAAAAGGCTGTAGCTATCAGCAGGGAGACGTGAATCCCGTGGCAAAGCAAGGAAGGGAATGTAGAGACTGGAGCGACGGACAGCCTTATATAGGTAGGCAGCCAACAACGTGGGAGGCGTTGGGATGGGGGACCCAACACCGCCTCACACGGTGACCGAGCTGCAGGCTATGGATGTATATATGTACATAAGTAGTATTCAGTTAGTTAGTTGGGAATCTGCGTACCAAATTTCTTGAAGATGGGCCCATAAGTAACAAAGACCGTTGGAAAGTTAAATATGTGGCGTCATACCACCGAAATAAGTACGTACATTGGTTTCGGTTAGCGCAGGGAAGCTGCCTACCAAATTTCATGAAGATGGGGCCATAAATAAGAAAGTTCAACATGGTGGACGTTGTCAACCGTTATGACTGTTACGCGTAGAATTTCGAAATGAAACCTACTTAACTATTGTAAGTAAGTTGTAAAGAATGAGCCTGCCAAATCTCAGCCTTCTACCTACACATGAAGTTGAAGAATTAGTGACGTTGGAAAGTTCAATATGGCGGCTGATAGTGGCATCATACCACCGAAATAAGTAAGTACATCGGTTTCGGTTAGCGCAGGGAAGTCGCCTACCAAATTTCATAAAGATGGGGTCAGCCTTCTACCTACACGGGAAGTTGGAGAATTAGTGACATTGAAAAGTTCAATATGGTGGCCGACAGTGGCGTCATACCACTGAAACAAGTACGTATATAGGTTTCGGTTTGCGCAGGGAAGCCGCCTACCAAATTTTGTGAAGATGGGGCCATAAATAAGAAAGTTCAACATGGCGGACGTTGTCGACTGTTATGACCGTTACGTGTAGAATTTTGAAATGGATCCTGCTTAACGTTTGTAAGTAAGATGTAAGGAATAAGCCTGCCAAATTTCAGCCTTCTACCTACATGGGAAGTTGGAGAATTAGTGATGAGTCAGTGAGTGAGTGAGTGAGTGAGTGAGTGAGTCAGTCAGTCAGTCAGTCAGTCAGTCAGTCAGTGAGTGAGGGCTTTGCCTTTTATAAGTATAGATGCACATCTGCATCTTTGAAAGTTCAAAACTTGAAGGTTTGTATGTAGGAGACTTACTGTATTCTTACCCTATAAAACTGATTGGGATTAATCCCGATGATTATCAAACTGTTAATTTTTTTGAAAATGCAAATTTTCCTTTCAAATAAACTGCGGTAGGGTGGCACGTGGGCACAGTGGGTAGTGCTGCTGTCTCGCAGTTAGGAGACCCAGGTTCGCTTCCTGGGTCCTCCCTGCGTGGAGTTTGCCTGTTTTCCCCGTATCTGTGTGGGTTTCCTCCGGGTGCTCAGGTTTCCTCCCACAGTCCAAAGACATGCAGGTTAGGTGCATTGGCGATTCTAAATTGTCCCTAGTGTGTGCTTGGTGTGTGGATGTGCGTGTGCCCTGCGGTGGGCTGGCGCCCTGCCCTGGGTTTGTTTCCTGCCTTGCGCCCTGTGTTGGCGGGGATTGGCTCCAGCAGACCCCCGTGACCCTGTAGTTAGGATACAGCGGGTTGGATAATGGCTGGATGGATAAACTGCGGTAATGTACAGATTGCATATACCTATTCATTTAGGACTCACTAAACTTCAACTGGCTGCTTATTCTATAGAAAAAAGTCTGTAACATCCCCATTACCAAACTGTATACTTGTGGCAATATGTGTTCACTGCTAGTTTAAAGGTCATCTAAATGATACAGAAGGGGGTCAGATATTATTAATAAGCAGGACTGGAAATGTGATACAAGTAATGGAGAACTTTTGAATAGGTGATATTAATGGGCAAAGTATTGCATAAAAATGTTACCCAGATACCATAAAGAAAAAACTGTATAAACACAATATTGCTTATTGTTTTGATCAGAACAGGGGTACAACCTTAATGAAAAACAACAGGATTGTCCAAAACAGAACCTGAGAAGCATACATTTCATGTAAACTCTTGTTTGTTTTGAACATCAAAATGCATGTAAGTGGGTCTTCAGCTCAGGACAAGCCACAAAGCTACCATACAAATCAATCTGAATTAAAAGTGTCACTGGGAGCCTTAAGCAGGATTAGCACTTGCCTTAGCCAGCACATACTTGAATTACCCATACAGTGTAAGCGGGTGCATTTCACTCTGTGATCACACTTCATTCTTAATTCTGTTCACATTTACAATTAACAGCCACATTTGAGAGGGGCAGGGAAGCTGCTGAAGCCTACTTAATAAAGAACATACTGTGAGGTATACTGAAGGTCTGTACACTCTGAAGCCATTAGTAAAGAAGTCATAATGTGTTTTTTGTTCTGAATGGAACAAGATATTATTTATGTACTGATAATGTTTTGTTTGTAAATCCAGTCATTCATTATCTAATTACCTGTTTATCTAATTTAATAAATACATTAATTATCAAGAAATTAGACATTTTTTGCATGCCCCATTTAAAAAGTCCTTATGTGAGACTTATTCTGGGCTTCGAAATGTTTTGCTTATCTTCTCTAACACAAAAATTGAAATGTCAGTGATACAGACCAAGATGCCACTTACCATATAGAGGTCACGCGCTCCAATGTCAATAGCAAGTAAAAATGCTTTCTCAAATCTCTGATACCTGCAAGACAAAGAGAAAACAAATGATTTTATCTTTTGTGGTTACTTAAATGTGTGACTTGCTAGTCATGATCACTGTAATTGTATTCTCCTCTAGTCAAACCATGTTATATAAAGAAGAACAACATATCAAGGAAAAAAACACCTAAAAGAGGGTAAAAAAAATTACTTTTCTTTAAATAAAGTGACTGTACAGTCAAAGTAAAAAGTATGTGAATCTATATTTATGTCTAAATCCCATATAAAACATGGTTGTATCTTCATGTCAGTCACAATAATGAACAAACACAGTCTCCTATAACTAAAGATACACAAATTTTCAGAGAATTTTTGACCATATTGAATAAATCATTCAAACTGTGAAACTGAAGGTTGGAAAAAGTAAGAGCTAAGCTAATGACTTTTTAAAAAGCTCATTGCAGTCAGAATTTAGCACACCTGGAGTCCATTTAATGAAATGAGTTCAGAGGTGTGGCCCAGAATTACTTTGATTGATAAAAAAAACACTATAAAGTTTGAGCTTTTGACAAGAAGCATATCCAGTTGGGAATCATGCCACGCACAAAAGAGCTGCCCTAGGAGCTACGATCGAGAATTGTTAATCTACATAATGCTGGAAAGGGTTACAAAGTCATCTCAAAGATTTTAGATATTCATCAGTCTACTGTTAGGCAAGCTGTCTATAAATGGAGACAATTTGGTATTGTGGCTACTCTGCCTAGAAGTGGGCGCCCAGCCAAGATGACCCCAAGAGCACAATGCAAAGTCAGCAATGAGGTAAAGAACCCTAGAGTGACAGCAAAGGACTTGAAGAAGTCATTAGAACTGGCTAGCATCTCTGCTAATGAGTCAACTATACGCAAAACATTGAACAAGAAAGAATTACATGGCAAAAATGAACATTGCTGAATGCCTGAAGTTTGTGAAACAGCATTTGGACACTCCACAACGGTAATGGGAAAATGTTTTGTGGAGTGATGAAACCAAAATTGAACTACTTGGGAGGAACAAGCAGAACTTCATTTGGTGTAAAAAGGGCACTGCATATCAACATCAAAACATCATCCCTACAGTAAAGTATGGTGAAGGGAACATCATGATTTAGGCCTGCTTTGCTGCATCAGGGCTTGGTCAGCTTGCCATCATTGAGGGGAAAATGAATTCACAAGTTTATCAACAAATTCTCCAGGATAATGTGAGGGTGTCTGTCCGTCAACTTAAGCTCAGAAGAGGCTGGGTGATGGAACAGGACAATGACCCCAAACATCACAGCAAATCCACAGCACAATAGCTTCAGGAGAACAAACTCCACCTTTTGGAGTGGCCCAGTCAGAGCGCAGATCTCAATCCTATTGAGATGCTGTGGAATGACTCAAAGAGAGCCATACACAGAAGACAACCAAAGCATATGGAAGAGGTAAGGCAGTTTTGCAGGAAAGAATGGGCTAAAGTGCTCCTCGCATGATGTGCAGGTCTGATCTGCCATTACAGGAAATGCCTGGCTGAGGTCATTGCTGCCAAAGGAGGGTCAACCAGTTATTAAATCCCAAGGTTCACTTACTTTTTCCACTATCACTGTGAACGTTGAATGAGTTTGTAAAATAAAAACATGAAAGAGTAGAATTTTTTTGTATGTCATTGGCTTAAGCTCATTGTGTATATCAGTACCTGTGACTTAGATGAAGATTAGATCACCTTTTATGACCAATTCATGCAGTAAACCAGATAATTCCAAAGGGTTCACATACTTTTTACTTTGACTGTATATGACAGACCATGCTATCTGGTGTTCAGAGAAGATGCCACTTTCCATTTTACATTTGATAAAGGCACATAATGGTATTTCCTCCAGGTTTTCCTAGCACAGAATTCTGGTCCCAGCCAATGTAAAAGTTTAAACACAGCAACAATCCTGGATAAAAACAAGCCATCTGTGATAGCTGAGTCACCAGTGGAATTAGACCTCTCGTGTTACACATAAAAATTCTCGGCTACTTTTCATAGGAAGCACACTTTAAGTAGAGTTGTATTTAAATGATATAACAGTATTTTAGGGTGTATTTCATTTTTTTCAATGCTTTGGAAAATGATTTACTCTCCAACAATAATTTAACAATTTCATTAATTAAAAAATATCTAAACACATTTTGGACTTGACTATTATTATTCAAAAAAAAGTTAAAAAATAAGTGAGCTAGATATTAGACAAAATTACCAAAATATGATTAATTCTAATGAATATAGCCAGCATGCACGGCCAGTTTAATAGTGAAATAAATGTAGTGGTCTCTGTAAGATATCTAAATCAAATACTGAATTTCAAGTACTCATGTAGACCAATAAGCTGACCAAATAAATTATACGATAAAGTAATTAAATTGTACATATCAAAAAATGGATAAAATAATAATAATAATTAATTACATTTATATTGTACTTTTCTCACTACTCAAAGTGCTTTACATAGTGAGTGGGAAGCCACTGCAGCCACCAATAATATACAACATCCACCTGCACAGCACAGCAGCCATTTTGTGTCAGTGTGCTCAATACACATGCCTCATAGTGTCCCTGTCACTGCACCGGGGCTTTGAGATCCACACAGAGACCACAGGGAACGTGCAGCTTGCTGGTCTTACCACAGTTTCTTTCATGCAGCAACCCAAGCCCTTCCTAGATGGTCTCCCATCCTAGTATTGGCTGGGCCTGAAAATGCTTAGCATCAAGTGGATGACCTTTTTTGAAGTGCAAGTGATATGGCCGCTGGACATATATAGTAATTTCACTGCAGGACATTGTAGCTCCTCTTAGCTAGTTTTTAAAGATATGTAAAACATATCATTTTTCTATTAATCTTTCATGTGCCAGGGAAACATAACCTCACAGCACAAGGTAAAAATGTTCAAACAACAAAACAACTAGACTCCAAAAATAAATCTCTCTATTATAAAAAAAAAATCTTGAAAGGAGACAAGGCGTGATTGTCTCAGAGTGACACTTATACATCCCATGAGACAAGTCTTCATGCCAAGTGATGTAACCATGCCTGGAGCTGGAAGCTCCATGAGACAACAGCTTATGCAAAGAGATTTGGAAAAGTCCTGCCCACATAACCACGCACACGGTTCAATCATTGTTCAGTTGTGTGAATGCTATTGTCAGACACATTTCTTGTAGAGAGAAAGAAACGATATTCACTCATGGGCAGTTATACGTTGTGTTGTCACGATGTAACTCCAAACACGAAATCAAAATTCAATGTGATATTGATAAAAAGGTATGGACATAGGTGGTATGATAGCAGTGCGCCATGCGAGATGCAGATCACGAGGCACGTCAGCAGCAGCAAGCCAGCAGGTGATCGAGCAAAGAGGAGGTAAAAAACATGTGTTTCCCATTGTATCACTGTTGTATCACTATCACTGTATCACCAAGAGGGGGCGTCGGAGGAGCGACCGTGTCTCCTTGGGGTGTGTTCAGCCCCCCTCTTCACAACATGAGCGGAAGAGATGGGAAGTGGCTGGCACATAGCGCAGACCAGTGGGCTGCGTTGGTGAGTGAAGCAAGCAAGGGGCAAAGCCCCTTAGAAAATATATAAAACTGAAACAAGCCCTTTCCACTTTCAGTAGGATAATGGTTCAAACAGAAAGTCCTAAAGTATGCTGGAGAGATGTAAAAAGAAAAGGAAAATGTGCTTGAATTAATTGTACATGATAAATTGATTTGGTATACAGGATGAAATTCTCCTTGCAGTATGGATCTGGAAAAAATATTTTAATGGTATAATAAAAAAATTGTCAAAATCTTGCAAACACATACAATAATAAATATTATAGCAGAAAACATGCAAATCTCTGTATGCAGAAAGTAATAGGAAATATATTTTTTTTTGTTGGTGTGGTAGTGTCTTCATACATAAACACCTTTGTAAGGACAGAGGACAGGAAAACCCATGTTTTGTGTTGTGTTTACTTGGCAATGGTGGAAGCAAGAGTGAACTATTCAGTGAGTGACTGAGTGAGCGACAAGCTGTATTTTTATTGGGTACAAGAGAGGTGTGTGTCCTGCAGACCAGTAACTAAAATTTTGACAGATAAGAGGCTCACCTGTGTGCACAGTTAATCTCTAATACATTATGCTTAAATCTGAAGAGTATATACAATTATAGTTACATTATGCCAGTATCTACAGAAACTGTCAGAATTTTTAATTACACCATGATTTTGATTTTTGCTTACATCACCAATCATAGTTTGATTGCTCCTGTCTGAGCCCTAAGACATGCATCTCACATTAGTTCATTTATCCCACACAACACAGTAAGTCCATCCCTAGCTGCTCCTTACCAACCACCTTTTTCTATTTCCCTTTTCCTGCAGGATAGGCTGACCACATACACACAACAAGAACTACTGTCTCCAATGCATCTTTAGGACTACAGCTGACATAACTACTGTCATAATTCACAAATCAGCGTAAGACTAAGAGAAAATTGAAGTACATAACATATGAGTTAACAAAATGTCTGCACAAGACAGGAAATGATTTCGATTTTCTTTTTCACTACAGTACTTTATTTAAATATAAAATGACATGTGAAACCAGTGATGCTCCTGGCCAAACTGGGGTCACAGGCAGAATCTTTTTGGGCCTCCTCACTCCCACCCCGTCCGTCCCTGAATCCACTATATTAGTATTTCTTATAACAGCTTTAATTTAAACAATAAATATACAAATAAATAAAACATAAAGAAGTACACATCACAAATTAAATCACTTTTAACATCAAATACAAATACTTTTTATAAAATAAGCAAAATGTGAAAGTTAATTTTTTGGGGTTTCTTCAGTCTCTTTGTTGCACATCACAACAGCAAATATCTACATTTTCTGAAGGCAACACCACCTATTAGGTCATCATACAACAGCTTCTGCATGAGATTGGTAAGTGCTGATGACAGCCAAGCTGCTTATATGTTGCGGTGGCATGGATGACCTCAATTATGTTGTGATGAGCTGAAGTCTTGAAAAACTGGTAGCTGGGAGGGCTGCTGCAATCCAGAGGACAACCCATAGATATGGACTTCAATGGTATTTAATGGCAATGATATACCAATTGATTTAATTCCTTTATAAATTAAGGTCTACTTAGTAATAATAAGGGTGGCACGGTGGCGCAGTGGTAGCGCTGCTGCCTCGCAGTTAGGAGACCCGGGTTCGCTTCCCGGGTCCTCCCTGCGTGGAGTTTGCATGTTCTCCCGTGTCTGCGTGGGTTTCCTCCGGGCACTCCGGTTTCCTCCCACAATCCAAAGACATGCAGGTTAGGTGGATTGGCGATTCTAAATTGGCCCTAGTGTGTGCTTGGTGTGTGGGTGTGTTTGTGTGTGTCCTGCGGTGGGTTGGCACCCTGCCCTGGATTGGTTCCTGCCTTGTGCCCTGTGTTGGCTGGGATTGGCTCCCCGTGACCCTGTATTCGGATTCAGCGGGTTAGAAAATGGATGGATAGTAATAATAATAATGGTATGGGGAATCAATGGGCTGTTACTCTTTGCTACTTGAAGAAAAACTACTACTGAACAAGCTTAATAAACGTATTTAATGTAGCAATGGCCGGATCAAAAAGATGCTGAATATTTAGATGTTTAAAAAATGAAAATGGGAATATATCATCCTATACTTATGAATTTATCTAAACTTTATTTTGTCCTTCCAATAACAGCCAATTGAATTAATTGCCCTTTTTCTATGTCAAAGTTGCTTTTGTGGTGGTTTTTCCAAAATTTCCACAGCCTTTATGCTTTGGTGAAATTTACAAACATATCTTCAATACAACAACACTCAGTGCACTTCCTAAGTTGACTAATGTTAGCAGCCTTTAACAATGTGCAGAAGGTCTACGTGGCTGAAATAAATAATCCTCAACCGTGTGTCAGCTAGATACTGTAACATCAAATAATATTTGTTAAACACTTCTTTTCAAAACTATTAGAAATAATGCTATTGGTTCTACATTAATAGAAAATGATCAAAACCAGGTGACCATCAACAACGCTAATTAGAAGATTCATTAAATACCAATAACCCCAAAAGAATCTAGAGGTGGACCTCCAGAGCTCCTCTCCATTGAGGAGGTTGTCACTTTGCATTATGCACTACATGGTTAAGGTTAGGGTTATGGGAGGAGTTATCTGACTCAAATCAGGTAAAGCAAATGACAAAAACATGCAATCCAATTGGCTGTCCAGCAGAGCTCCTGATTGCAAACCACCACCACATCAGTCCCCCAATCATAGGCCCCATGCACACTGTGTGTGGTCTCTGTATAGGAAGGGGTGTATCTGAGATGCATGTAGAATTAACTCATGAAGACACATAAACGTATGAGTGTTAACAAATGGTAAAAATGTCTATCAGCCCACCAAAAAGAGAAAAAAAAACAATGTAGAATGTGGGCCTGCTTTAATGCGCATCCCTGTGTACATGCACAAGCCGTAACTTAAATTTGATAGGAAATCTGTGGCAAAATTTGATGCTGTGGTCCATCAACTATTCACAGTCAATGTCTTTGTTTAATTATTTTTGCTTCATTTTGTTTATTTTGGTATTTATTAACCAGAATATAACTAATTATGAGTCACATATAATAAGTTAACGGACAGCTAATCAGCTGAAGTGCTGCCATTTTCAACTTGTGAGGGGATTTTTATGTAACTGTTTTTATATGTCTAGAAAAAAACAAAATAAAAAATTGACAGATTAGTGAGATCTAATCCTGTGCCGACTACTGTTGAATGTTCAATGAAAAGTTAAATATATTAACAGTGGTTAGCCTTGCTACCTCACAGGCCCCCATTCTATGTTTGAATGCTGCTCCCCATCGTTTATTTTTTTGGTTATATGTTCTCCTCATGTCTGTGTGGGTTTTACTCTGAGCTGTTTAGCAGTAGTATTAATTCTCATGACAATCGTTAATATTTTTATTATTGTTTTATGCAGCAGGCCACAAAGCTATTAATTAAAATCATAAGTGTGATGAAATATGTAGGGCCTAACTTTATGAAACTGTAAAATGCAACTTATTTTTTTTTTTACAAACAGCAACTAAGCAGTTCACTATAGGCCATCTACTTCTTTGACCATTAAATGTTGTGCTTATAGTTGAAGCGATATGAATTATGACTCATCATCTTATAGACCAGAAGATCCTCCTTTTGAAAGGATTTCAAAATATGTGCATAATCTGTGACAGACTCTGCAGTGAATAAGCCTCATTGCCTCAAGTAAGAGTTTTCTTTTTTTTTCTTACTTTTTTTAATTTGTGGCATATGCTCACCACTTTTATCAAAACTGGGCATCTGTTACTTCGAATAATGTAAATACACCCAAACAAAATGGCACTGTTTAATTCAACATTCTTTCAAAATTGCCAGATATAGGAGGATGTCTTTTTGCTGACTACCCACTATTCCTTTTGCAGTATGCCTAACCTCCATTAAGCAGAAATCTTCCGAGGAGCACTGCAGAAATATGTGGGTTCTTTGTTCAGCCCATGTATTTATTCATTTAGTCCTTACATTTTTGTGTGTTTTTTTTTTTTGTGGTCGCATTTTTTCTTGTTGCATTATTTTTGGCTTTTTTGCCCTTTTTCATTTCCTGGTCTTATACCACTCAATAATTAAAGGATTTTTCATCCACTTAATATACACAAATGGATGAACAAAAACCCTGTTACCTTTCTTTGGCTTCCTGCATTGGTGATCAGATGTGTTGAGATTGCAGTAGTGTGTGAGAGATGCCCGGCAGTTTATCCTGGCCAGCACCCCCAGGCCACTAGATGGAGTCCTTCCAGCAACATGGAGGTGCCCCGAATTCCCGCAGGGCATCATGGACAATGGAGTTCGGCTTCACAGCCCTGCTGGATACCATGGTGGCCGCCAGGGGACGCTGCATGGAGACACGATTGTTTCTATTATAGCCTGGAAGTACTCCCTAGTCACGGGGACGGAAGAAATGAAGTACAGTACATCCCCAAAATTCACGGGGGTTATGTTCCTAGAGCACCCGCGAATTGTGAAAAAACACGAATTTTGGATGTGGTTAAAAAAATGCCTATTTTCATAGTTTAAACCCTAAATATGCCCCCAAAACACTTTAACTTAATTTCAGACTAGCTTAATACATTACCTAAAAATAAAGAGTGTAAAGGTAAACCTGTATACTGTACTGCTATGTCTCCCACAGCGCTAGAATGTAAAAAACCGATGTTACCGCTATATGTACTGGAATTCATGCAAGCGTGTTTTCATTGCCAGAAGCCTTAGACGGTGCAGCTCATTTCGGCGGCATCTTGGGGCTTTAACCGTTAAACTTCCACATACTTGGGGGTTAATGCATCACTGGATGCCAAATACTTTTTTGCTGCACTTTAAGTAAACGTCACAATTAACAAAGAAAAAGTGAAATTTTAAAGTAAAAACATTTTTTTGCATGCAAAGAGCATTACAATTACTGCAACACTGATCATTTTACACACTGCTAATGAACTGTAAAAACTATTTTAAAAACTACTGGAACAATATGTACAAAGTGCAACTGACGCCATGGATGTAAATCATTGAGCCAACGGCATTTAAACTGGCTGCAAGCAAGCACACAGAGGTAAGCGCTAACGCTGGCAGGCTAGTCTTAGTGCAGCTTGGGTCACAGAATTGCACACAAACACTTTATTCAAACACTTCAAACAAACATGTCTCTTTCAGAAGTAAAAGGTGCTCAGCATGCAGTTAGTTAACAATTAAACAATAGACAAACATCACAGGGGAGCACAACCCAGATCTGAGAGAGGAGAGAAAAACAAAGCAATCAGCCAAAAAGGACAGGTACAGTTTAGGCTTTTAAGTAAGTGTAGTGTCGCACGGAAGCCGTAATTGAGAAGACGGTGATTTATTTATTTTTATGGTAGAGATTCCAGCCTTGACTCGAAGCGCGCACTCACAAACAAGAGTCAAAAACAAAACAAACCGGTAATCAAACAGCAAATAAAGAATGTAACGAAAACAAATGAAATAAGAAAACAATGATACCACCCCTGTTCCCCTTATCGCGATTACACATTAGATACAACAAAGCACAAACAAAACACACACAGTAAATCATGAAAAAGTTCATGAAAAACGGCAACGGATGAAATGTAATGATGAAAATAGATAGTCTAGAGATCCACACGTTGAATGGGAATGTACAGATAGTCCTACCAGTAGTTCCTGAAGACGGGTGGACGGGTTCAGGAGCACTCCTTTCTTTGCAGGATGGCCATGAATCCACTTACAGTCCTCATGCACACAGGCAGACAATTCAGACGCATGAAACGATCCAGGACAAAATGAATTGGTACAGGTAACCCAACAGAAGTCAGATAGATAGGAACTTGAAACACAAATTGCAAAAACTTGTTTTTTGCTTTTGGTCACCGACCCCCTTTTTAAGAGCCACACTGACATTCATTGACCTCAACAGCCCCAGCATCCTCAGCAGAAGACCAATCAGAGCCAGTACGGGGACTGCTGGGAGTTGCAGTTTCAAATTCCATTGGCTACTTTCACTATCCCAAGTCGTGGTTTTCTCTACAGCTGCTTCCTGTTCTCTCTACAGTACAGTATTGCCACAAAAAAAGCCATAAAAATTGAGGAGAATATTTGCGGTTTCCACTAACAATTATTAGTTTGGTTCTAAGGAAAAATCTGCGAATGACCGAGGCCGCAAACTCTGAACCGCGAGTTCACGGGGGTCTACTGTACTTCTGGGCTGAAGAAAAATAAGAGTTTTTATTTGATCCAGAAGTGCTATGGAATCACATTGACTGAGGGACAAAGGCACTTCCGGGTCGAGGACTATAAAAAGGACGATGGGAAACCCAGCGGAATTGGGAGGGAGTGTGACGGAGCTGCTGGGTGGAGAGGAGGATTATTGTATTGATTAATTGTTGCTATTGAGTATTATTGAGTATTGTAGAGGTGGAGGGGCTTTGTGCACAGTATTGCAGAAATTAAAATCATTTCTAATACTTTTACTTGGTGGCTGGACGTGTTGTCTGCAGATTTGGAGGAGCGACAGCGCCCCTACTGTCACAGGTGCAATAAATCCAAGAAAAGAACTAAGTTCAAACGCAAGGCCAAAAAACTACAACAAGGTCTAGAAACATGAAGAACATCTGGCCCTGAAACTAATAAGCAGGCTTGTGGCCTACACACTAAAAAGGCCAAACTAAAAACTCTAAAAGGGAACTGTAAAAAAAACCCTGGCCCAAAAGAACAAAAAACCCAAAAGATTATTATGAGTTTACTAAGGGGGCAACTCAACTTCCACTTGCGGCCAAAATCATGGAAAATTAATTATTATTTAACAGAGTAAAAATCATGAAATGAGAATAAAGTATTTACTCTCTTACTGATTGGAGTCTTCCCATTAAACTGAGGTCCACTATGCTTGATGAGTATTTATAAGAGACTAAATAAACAATCCATTCATTTTAACTGACATTCTTATAGATTAAAAAACTTTTTTTAAAAAAATTTCTCATTTAAAACTAAAGTGGTATGCAATGGGTCATTGTAACTCGACCTTCAGCTAACTAAAATCACCTAAATAGAAACATTGGTATTATGAATAGATAATTTTTTTCAATAGTTTGTTCCTGTGATCAAAAATAATGTAATATATTGAATTAAATTATTAAAATAATAATAGTTTATTGAAATTAAAAACCACAACTTTCTTGATATTAAAAATCACGATTTTCTTGATATTTTAGTTTATAATTTAAAAATGGAATAAGAATCTGAAAATCTAACAACATCACATTAAAGTTCGATAAAATTCTGAAAAGAATGATACCAAACATATATATTGTCACGCACGCATGAGTAGGGGGCCGCAGACGGACCTTAATACGATCAGAAAGTCATACGCCAGGAGGGAGTGGCGGGGTACTAACCTTTCTCTCTTTGTTTCTTACAGAAAAAAAGACGCCCCGCCATGAGCCTACCTCCTACAGCTTCCCGCAGTACGCTACTTCCGTCCTTCCTCTGTCCATTACCCATGATGTCAGCAATCCCATCATCCACTACGGCTCCTACCCAGCATTCCTCCACTTCCGGCCCCGCCTACATAAATACTCCTCCGACGCCATCTTTCACTGTCATCAATATACTATCTGCTTATGTATTTTTTGACCGGAACATTTTTGTTATTGTGGATAATTTTTCAGTATACGGGGCCGGAAACCCCAAACCTTTATGTGTGTTTCTGATCTCTCTTTTACAATATGTAGGTTTTTAAAATAAGCCCGATTTAAAGCATGACAAAAAACATAACATAAAATTGTTGCACTTTGAGGATTTTATATATATACTAGGGGGCTTCGCCCCGTGCTCGCTTTGCTTACCAACCCCTGTGTTTGGTTTTCCGGATAAATTTTTTTTTTCTTTAAATTGTTGCTATTTCATTTGTTTCACTTTTATTTCAGAACTTCTGTAAAAACAATATTCGGAATCTTTTGTGTCCCAATATGCTGAATCTTTAAAATGAGGTCTGTGAGACTTATAATTTAGGATAGGTTTCTCTGTTTGGAACTTCAGCACAGACAAAATGATCCACATCATCAGCAGTTAATAATTTTTTTTGCAAAGTAACCAATAAATGCATGTGACTCCGTTTTTTGAAATTCTCTGACTTAAACTTCAAAGCCTTACAATATTTACATACTTCTGACATATCACCTATGTCCATATATTCGATCTCTATTCTCTGAGTAATAATTTCTCTTTTTTTGCACTAATGCGATGTTTACTTTCTTTGTTTTGACACTGTCGTTTTTTTCTGTTTTCATATTCTATATCTTGCTCTGCATGTATTTCGTGCCTACGTTTTTTTTGAATCTTTTGAATTCCAGTTTTCATTATCTCTGACCTGCTCTGCATGTGTTTGGCCCCCTTGTTCTATAACCCCTCTATGACACTTTACTTTGTTTTCTACTCTGTCTTTTATTTCTTACCTCGTTTTTTCCTGCTTTTTTTTCAGTTACCCCTGGTCTGTGGTGATTATTCTCTCTTTTTCGAGTAATTTCCGTTTGTTTACAACGCTGCGATGTTTACTTTCTTTTTTTTTATACTTTCTAATTTTCCTAGTTTCATATTCTTTAACTTTCTCCACAGGTGTATCGCGCCAAGGTTTTGTTTTTTTTGACCCTTTCAAATTCCACTGCTTTCATAATCTGTAACCTGCTCTTCATGAGTATAGCGCCAACCCCTTTGTTTGGTTAATTGGATATACAACTTTAAAAGCTTTTTTTTCTTCTTTGGAATCATTGTTGTTGTGCAGCACCACAGATTCTCATAGCGTATGGTCCATTATTGTGTACATGCACGTTTTGTGCACTGAATGATCCGAAGGCAAAAAAACTTTGTTTTACAATCTTTGCCTTTTATTTCTGACCTCGATTTGTCCTTCTATTTATTCAATTGCACATGGTTCTGATGATTAATTTTGTTTTGTTTGCGTCAATGTGATCTTTACTATCTTTTTTTTTGATACTGTAGCGACTGACGTAATAAAGTGTCACAAAAGTTCTCCTTTAACAATCACCGACTGCGTAACCCCAAACACAACTTTCTAGCACCCTCTCCTCTCCGCGCTGCTCTTTCTTCTTTGCTGAGAGCACAGGATCTGTGTGTGCTACGTGACTTTACATGACTGAATGTTTTGCTGGCTGTCCATGCTCTTATTTGACAAGAGGGGTGTGTCTTGCAAGAATCTTATGTTCCACGTCCCCGCGAGACTGCCCTGGGACAATCTCTTGGCACCAAGTCTCATGTTTACGGTCCCCGCGGGACGCTCCGTGGCCAGTCTTTTTTGTCTCACGGGTCTTTTAAATGTCTTCTGAGAACTTCCAAGAAGATCACGTATCGTCTCCTTGCTTTTCCATTCCAGGATTTATATATATATATATATATATACACTCAGCAAAAAAAGAAATGTCCTCTGACTTTCAACTGTTTTTACTTTCAGTAAACTTAATGTGTAAATATTTGTATGAACAGCAAAAGAGTCAACACCATAAGACATAAACTAAAAATGTTTCACAATGTGTCCCTGAATGAAGGGAGGCTCAAAATCAAAAGTACCAGTCAGTATCTGGTGTGGCCACCAGCTGCTTGAAGTACTGCAGTGCATCTCCTCCTCATGGACTGGACCAGATTTGTCAGTTCTTGCTGTGAGATGTTACCCCACTCCCCTAGCCCTCACCCTGCAATCCAACAGGTCCCAGACGTGCTCAATTCCTTCGACGATAAACACGAATCCGTCCATCACCCCTGGTGAGACAAAACCGTGACTCATCAGTGAAGAGCACTTTTGCCACCCTGTCTGGTCCAGCGAAGGTGGGTTTGTGCCCATAGGCGGCATTGTTGCTGGTGATGTCTGGTAAGGACCTGCCTTACAACAGGCCTACAAGCCCTCAGTCCAGCCTCTCTCAGCCTATTGCGGACAGTCTGAGCACTGATGGAGGGATTGTGTGTTCCTGGTGTGACTCGGGCAGTTGTTGTGGCCATCCTGTACCTGTCACGCAGGTGTGATATTCGGATGTACCGATCCTGTGCAGGTGTTGTTACACGTGGTCTTCAACTGCGAGGATGATCAGCTGTCCTTCCTGTCTTCCTGTAGCGCTGTCTTAGGCATCTCACAGTGCGGACATGGCAATTTATTGCCCTAGCCACATCAGCAGTCCTCATGCCTCCCTGCAGCATGCCTAATGCACGTTCACGCAGATGAGCAGGGACCCTGGGCATCTTTCTTTGGGTGTTTTTCACAGTCGGTAGACAAGTCTCTTTAGTGTCCTGCGTTTTTAGAACTGTGACCTTAAATGCCTACTTTCTGTAAGCTGTTAAGGTCTTAACGACCATTCCACAGGTGCATGTTAATTAATTGATTATGGTTAATAGAACATGCATGGAAAACATTGTTTAAACCCTTTACAATGAAGATCTGTAAAGTTATTTGGATTTTTAAAACATTATTGTTGAAATACACAGTCCTGAATAAAGGACGTTTCTTTTTTTGCTGAGTATATATCTATACTAATAAAAGGCAAAGCCCTCACTCACTCACTCACTCACTCACTCATTGACTCACTCACTAATTCTCCAACTTCCCGTGTGGGTGGAAGGCTGAAATTTGGCAGGTTCATTCCTTACGCTTCCTTACAAAAGTTGGGAAGGTTTTATATCGAAATTCTACGCGTAATGGTCATAACTGGAAGCTGTTTTTCTCCATTTACTGTAATGGAGATGAGCTTGAACGCCGTGGGGGCGGAGTTTCGTGTGACATCATCACGCCTTCACGTAATCACGCAGTACAAAGAAAAACCAGGAAAACCTCCAAAAAGCGCTGAAGAAAACATGCATTATATAATTGAGAAGGCAGCGAAACAATAAGAAGCGAGCGAGTGACATATACAACCATATTCATGAGTTCTGCTACTTCGGAAACAAAGCACGATGTAAACCTACACTTTAAATTAAGTTCATAGACAGGCTGCCGCTGGCGTTTGTAATTTAGTGCCTGCCCATATAAGGCCGTCCGTCAGCGGCAATCCAATAGCAAACTGCCACGGGTAAATATTCACGGATGAAGGACTGTGTTTATGCAGAGGAAGATGAGATGGTCAGGGTGGTGTTTGACACAAACTCA
Organism: Polypterus senegalus; assembly: GCF_016835505.1. Classification (NCBI taxonomy): domain Eukaryota; kingdom Metazoa; phylum Chordata; class Cladistia; order Polypteriformes; family Polypteridae; genus Polypterus; species Polypterus senegalus. Next base: position 75,603,961 of record NC_053169.1, on the reverse strand, counting down.
GCGAAACTGCGAGAGAAAGTTTTAAGTGCCAGGACTAAGGTAACATTAAATACAGCCATGGACATAGCACGAGATGGCACCAGCACAGCTGGGAAACTTCGATGCATGTACACCGAGCGGCTCACGTGAACTGGCGAGTGCACAGATAAAAAGCAACAGTTCCAAAGAGCGCTGAACAAAAACCGAATTACACAATTGAAAAGGCAGCAAAAAATATGAAGCGTCTTATACATACAAGCATATTCATAAATCCAGCTACTGCGGAAACAAAGCACACGGTGGAAAAAGTTAATGTCCCGCTAAAGGAAGACAGTGTAAAAAACCCGTGCATGCAGTGTGTCAGGTCTCAGATAAAGAAGAAGACGAGCTGTTTATTGATGCAGTAAGAAACGAATCGATGAATGAAACCTGTTATCTTTACAACGATTGGCAAACACGGAATGTAACTTGAACACAACACATCCTACAAATACGAACCTGATTGAAAGAAATAATGATAATCAAATCCTTGATGACAGCAACACTCAGTAACACTCACAAAACAAATACTGTATATTGACAGTCATGTTACGTTATTTTTAAAATGTTCCCTTTTCTTTTTCTAGCTTTTTAACACACTACGTCTCCACTGCGATATGCGGGTATATATATATGTATATATATATATCCCGATCTACATACTCGAATAATGAATACTTTATTCGCCATCAATGATTGTTTTGGTAAAGCCATACTCAGTGTATTCATTAGATGAACGGTAAAAAAGTAAGAGCGAGGGAGGATGACTTATTGAGGATGCAGGCTGTAGTGCGTGTCAACTCTATCTGAATTGCGCGATCACATTTAAAAAATATATATTTTCAAGTTCTATTTAGTCCATGTGTGTCAAACTCAAGGGCGAGATCATTTTATATACTGTATTATTGTTATTAATGTCCCGGGTATATGAAGCGCTGGTAACACAATAAACTACAGATCCCATAATGCAGCGCTTCAGCTGCCTTGCCGAACACTTACCGCGTTAATCAAGTCTAGCTTATGATGCTGCAAGTTATTGCGAAGCTAGCTCACACGATGCTGAAGAGAAAAGTTGATTCTGAAAATAGAGCCTTTAAAAACCTGCCATTCCACCCAATGCTATTCTAACAGCTCTTTTGCTGTTCTCTCTGTTCTTTCTTTGTTCTGTGTCTTTCTGTCTTGCCCTCTCTGCTATGCAGACACCTCTTATCCTGTTTTTCTAATTGGGCATGGGAGAGATACGCAGCCTCCCACATGGCTCCATTAAGACACCAGACTGACCCACCCCACCTCTGAACGTGTTTGTGGTGCATTCAACCGGCACCTCAAACAAATGTGGAATGAAATGCTCTCACATACATCCGTGCCCAATTAGATTTTTGGGGTGCAATTATTTATTTAAAATTTGCACAGCACCATGGACCACTTATCACACAGCCCCTCAACTGCAGTATCATGGGCTTTAGAGAAATAACCAAAAATATTCAACAAACAAGAGCAGACTTAACAAAGAAAACACAGACCAATCACAGGAATTTGGAAAAACCACAACAATGTGGAGTAGCTGGTCCACCAAACTGCCTGAGTTAGACACTCCTTTATCTCATTTGTAATTCCTCTTTCTTCACACCTCTGCTTCCTCTTGTTTATATCACTTGTATGCTTGCTATTACTCATCTAAAAGCTTGAAGTCCAACAGAACATCTATCTATCCATCCATTTCCTAACCTGCTGAATCCGAATAGGGTCACGGGGGTCTGCTGGAGCCAATCCCAGCCAACACAGGGCACAAGGCAGGAACCAATCCCGGGCAGGGTGCCAACCCACCGCAGGACACACACAAACACACCCACACACCAAGCACACACTAGGGCCAATTTAGTCTTAATTTCATATAGAGCACACCATCACAAGGCACTCTACAGAAAACAAGGATACATTTCAAAGTAAACAGTAAATTCAAGAGACATCAAATGCATGCCATATTTGTAGGCTTAAAGAACAAAAAATAACAAAACATAATAGTACAGTGGAGCAGATAAATCCCTGAGAAGACAGTATGGTGGTATTATGATTAGTACAGTTGTTACAAATGATTGAACAAGTATAAAGTTACAGGCAAATTGAATTAAAAGCAAGAGAGAAGAGGTCAGAGTGTAAGTGACATCTGAATGAGTACAATGATAGAGCTTCACATTGAGACCTTATTCTAAAGAGAAGAAACCACAAAGCTGAAAGAGTATGTACACAGGGTGGCAAGTCTTCACAACCACAAGAAGGCTGGCATCAGAGGATCTCATATGATTAGCAGGCTAATAAAATGCAAGTAATGATGAACTACTGAATGAAAGTGGTTCTTAAAATTCAACATTATTTCCAGAGGGCAATCCCTGGCATCTCTTCTCAATTCAGGAAAGTCCCTTTAGAATTCATGGAGCCATCCTCCTACAGTCTGCCCTGGCAAAATAAGTGTTCCTGCAACCTTAACCCCAGCTTCCTCACAGGTGGCGCAGTGGTAGTGCTGCTGCTTTGCAGCAAGGAGACTGTAGAAGATTGTGGGTTCACTTCCCGGTGTGGATAGCGCTTTCAGTACTGAGAAAAGCGCTATATAAATGTAATGAATTATTATTATTATTATTATCCTCCATAATATGCAGCAACTGAATAGGCAACTGATTGTGTTAAACACTTAATCATTGGTGCCAAGAAAGAAGAGAACAGAATGGGATATGTGTAAGATGTAAAATTCACATAAAATAAGTAACACTAAGCATGAGCCCGGGAAATATACTTAAATACAACAAAAAAAAGTTTAAACACAACAACAATCAATGCTGAACGGAAGCCTCTGGCAACAGCTGAGTCACAAATGGGAGGAGAGGAAAAGACTGAATGCAAGGCTGTTATCATGATTGTCACGGAAGATTAGAAATGAATGACAAAGCATCTCAGGCATTTATGAAATAGACAACTAAAATAACAGAATAATAAAATAACAATAACAATTTTTGAAATACACTCAGCAAAGTTTACTTATATTTCATTAAAAGAAATTATTAAAAAGTATGTAAGAATAAGGCTAAATCGAGGCAGGATGACTGCATGTTTGGTATCTGTTTTCGTTGTAGGATGGATTGAACTGTCTTTCTGGAGCTTGACTGTTCCTTATTTTCGAGTAGCGCAAACATGAAACCAATCACCTCTGTAAATAAATGTGTGCATAGTTGTGTCTATGCCCTACAATATGGCTGCATAATTCATCATTCTTATTTCTCTCCAGCTGAATTAGGCAAAGTGAACAGACAGGAGGATGAAGGAACATTAACTGGCTCAGAATTCTGCAGTGTATGACTATATCTGTGGAATACACTTCATTAAATAAAACTGACTAAAAGACAACACAGGTCAGAGCAAAATACTTATGAATAAAGTAGTCAGAGGAAAGGCAGTCACAGGATGGGCATGCCTAATAGATAGGAGATATATATACCAGACAATAAGCTACTGATGGACTCGTCTTCCTTTCTATCTGGGAATGAGATAAGATGCTGTGACTTTACCTCTGGAGAGGCTCTGGGACTAAGAAATGTAGCACATGGACAGAGAATGAAGATAATTTTAAAACTGCTGCATCTAGTCCAGGTCATATACTTTATGTAGTAATCCTGTCGTTGCTTCTGCTTATGGTATTACACTTAGAATAACGGTCTGCCTTCACTGCTAGTCCAGCTTTGATTTCAATTACAGGTCAGTAGAGGTGAGGCAAGATGGCCAGAACTGAGCATAGTGTAATCTTGGGTGATACAGCACTATATGAGCAGGAGTGTATTTGATAGTAGCCAAAGCCCCAGTTTCCCAATGGGCGTGCTGTGGCTGACAATCCTCGAGTCTGGTAAGCAGAAACGTTTGATAGTTTGTGCATAGTTTGTGCATGTATTCTTGGGTTAAACAGGACTGTTGGTAAGGATGTACTTTAGTGGCTTGCTATACTATGGCTGACAGTCCCATCAAGGTGAAAGTGCTATATATTACTGTAAATCAGAGTATATATTCTCACGTAGCAAAGAACGCAAGGTTTAAGGCCACTAGGAAAAGAAAAGCATTTTCTATGATATTACACTTCGCATAAGATCTCAATCCAAGAAAGCACCATTGTGATTACATGGAACAGGAGATTCTTTAGGAAGTAAGTGATGCTATGTATTCGGTGTGGGCCACTGTGTTCTAGAAGCAAAAGGGATCCCTACCCAGTAGTAGATACAAGTACCTGATAAACAGGCCACTGAACTTACCTCAGATCACCAAGTAAAGGTGAACTTTACAAGTAAAAAACAAGTGCAAATTGACATAATGGGCCAGGGCTAGCAAGACGGGAAAAAGAAACTATAAGTGAAAAGATCTTATTTTTGATTATCAGTTTATGTCAAACTCATCAGTGGACAAAAGCTTTTGGAAGAATATTTAGACAAGGTAAATACGCAGAGTAAGTTGAGACTTCAAATGAGAAAGATTAGTTGAAAATGTACAGCAGCTTATTAAGGCTTTAAACATGGCTATAAAGTTTCTCTTTAAAAAACAGACAGAAAGCCCAGTTCTAAATACAGGGTGGACCAAGTGCTGGTCTAAGATAAGGAGACTAAGAACTGCCTGCTTTACTTAGCATGTTCAGGAAAGACAAAAGGAGAGGTCTGTGTTTTCCCAAAACTGTAAAGGCTTACTATTAAAAACCAACCATTTAATAAAGAATTCATAAAAGTATTTTAAAATAATGTGTGTTTGTTTGATTTTCTTTGGAAGAGCATTCTTTATTATCAAAACAAGAGTATACATGTAAAAAGGAAAATATGTTACGACAATAAGGTTGAATTCTATCTCTTGTATTACCGCTGAACTAGTAGTTGCGTCCTTTTTCACAGACCCTTGAAATTCCACCATAAATGTATTTATTTTCTAACTATAAGAGATTAGCAAAGTATTTTGTAATTGGTTTTGTCATTGTCACTGACGTAATTCCATAGTCTAAGTACTGTAGTGTCCAGTCAAAATGCTTGCTAATTTAAGCAGGTTCACTGCACATGCATGAAGTACTTTGTCTATAGTTAACAGAGCAGATTTAGTTTTAGTTTCTGACCAGTTAAAACAGAAATTCTTTACACAGGCAAGAATGAAGATTCCCTCTGCAGTCTCCTGACTAAAGGCTTCCTGAATGAGCTGCTTTAGAATTCACCCTGTAGTGTTATCACTGTATAACACTTCACACATTCGCATCTTGATATTCAGCACTCAGCAATGTAATTGACTCACACTGATACTGAGCTCTCTACTACATAATGGGCCAATATTTGCTTTTATAAGTAGACCTTTTAGTCAGTGACAGCCAGCTATCCAGGAAAACTGCAGCACACCATTCTTCCCCACAGTCGCCTGTTGGACACTTATCATCTGTCATCATCAGCAAGTCCTTAATAACCAGTTCCTTTACTAGTCAGCACCTCTGTCTGTTCAATGCACCGGTTGTGCCACCCAGATATCAAAAGCCAGCTAGTTACAATTAAGAGATTTAAACATCTGGGACAGTAAAATAAAAATCAATGGTGAAAGTAGAGGACACAATTAAGCAGTCAACATTAAAAGGTGTTTTAAAAGGCTAGGGATGCCTGTCCATTCAGCTTTTTTTTTAAAAGACCCATCGTTTCTATAGAAAGAAATGTGCTTAAGAACACAGAAGTGTCACAAATGACCAACTTCTTTAAAATACACCTGCACAATAGTGACAACAAACAACTGCATTTTCAAGCAAGGAAGTGTTGTTGTCAAAATGCAAAAATGAATTTCTCCAAAGACACACTTTGTATGTTGTCAAAGCAGTCTTAGCTATTAAGCACTAAACTGAAGACATTTTAATATGTCTGTTATTTATGGACATACAAATGGATCTAAGATTTAAAAAAATATTTGCTTGTATAGTTTTGGATTAGGTAGTGAAAGATTTAGAATAGTCAAAAATATTTGTATCCATATATTAAAATGGTCACTGTACCACAGAATAAAAAATGCAAATGACTTAGATGGTTAAGCTAAAATAAAAAAAAATTATAATTAGCCTATGATCTTGTCTTCAGAAATTTACACTACCAGTCCAGGGCTCCTTAGTGATAATATTTGATCATACTTGCATTCATGCTACAATTTCTAATTATAATTTCTTTAAAACATAAAAAGGGGAGCAAAATAAAGAAAAAAATAAAATAAACCCAGAGCTGCCCTAGGCCTAGCAAAGTGGGTAGTTGACACCATTTTTCTGTTCACCCACTTGCCTAAAAATATTTTTGTCTTGACGCTGCGATCATTCTCCTGCCAGTTAGCCTTCATCCCAACTGTCTTCCCAACATCTGACTCAATGAGCCCTGTGTTGTCAGGTGGCTTTACATCATCGCTGTGTGGTGTCCTTGCATAAAGAAAACCTCTTCTTATGCCTGCACAATATATTTGTATCCTGCATAACTACAGTGTATCCATAAGAAACCCATGCATGTATTTTCAAGACCACTGCCTGCAGTGGCTTTATGCTGGAATATGCTGGATAATATTAAGGTTTAGTTTTTTTCATTTTAGAGCAACATTAGAACAACATTAGAACAATCTGGACGAGAACAGGCCATTCAGCCCAACAAAGCTCGCCAGTCCTATCCACTTGTTTCCTCCAAGAAAACATCAAGTCGAGTTTTGAAAGTCCCTAACGTCTTACTGTCTACCACACTACTTGGTAGCTTATTCCAAGTGTCTATCGTTCTTTGTGTAAAGAAAAACTTCCTAATGTTTGTGTGAAATTTACTCTTAACAAGTTTCCAACTGTGTCCACGTGTTCTTGATGAACTCTTTTTAAAATACAAGTCTCGATCCACTGTAGTAATTCCCTTCATAATTTTAAACACTTCAATCATGTCACCTCTTAATCTTCTTTATCTTAAACTGTAAAGGCTCAGCTCTTTTAATCTTTCCTCATAATTCAACCCCTGTAGACCTGGAATCAGCCTAGTCGCTCTTCTCTGGACCTTTTCTGGTGCTGCTATGTCCTTTTTGTAGCCTGGAGACCAAAACTGCACACAGTACTCAAGATGAGGCCTCACCAGTGTATTATAAAGGCTGAGCAGAACCTCCTTGGACTTGTACTCCACAGATCGTGCTATATAACCTAACATTCTGTTAGCCTTCTTAATGGCTTCTGAACACTGTTGGGAAGTTGATAGCTTGGAGTCCACTATGACTCCTAAATCCTTCTCATAAGGTGTACTCTCGATTTTCCGACCGCCCATTGTCAATTTTCCGACCGCTCATTTCTCGATTTTCCGACCGCCCATTCCCGCAATTCCTTTTGTATTTCAGTGAAGCACAATACTTCTTAATATTATGCAAGAAACACATTTTTGCCTAAATCTGTGTTTTTGCTATTGATGAGGCCTCCAAAATAAGCCGCAAAAGCAAGGCTAGGACTTCCCTAGCCTACATAGTACAGCCCTCACCCCAGGCAGCTTGTGTCTACTTGTCTGAAAAGTGCCTTTGGCTTAAAATATGTTAAATGTCTCAAAATATCTCAAAGTGTCCATCCATCCATCTTCCAACCCGCTGAATCTGAACACAGGGGTCTGCTGGAGCCAATCCTAACCAACACAGGGCACAAGGCAGGAACCAATCCAGGGCAGGGTGCCAACCCACCACAGGACACACACAAACACACCCACACTAGGGCCAATTTAGAATTGCCAATCCACCTAACCAGCATGTCTTTGGACTGTGGGAGGAAACCGGAGCAAACCCACGCAGACACGGGGAGAACATGCAAACTCAGAGGACCCGGGAAGCGAACCCGGGTCTCCTACAGTGAGGCAGCAGCGCTACCACTGCGCCACCGTGCCACCCATCTCAAAGTGTCTCTCAAGCTAAATTGAAACTTCTGAAAAAAAAACAACAGTCCACAAAATGCATCTTTATAAATAAGGATGTTTATTCAAAATATAAAGCAAAAAAAGCTGCCTTAAAGGCAATCCATGGCAAACACATCCCAAAATGCAATCCAATCAATAGAGTAAAAATGATCAAAAACCCAGGAAATTCACATGAAAAAGCAACACTGAGAATTCACTTAAGTAAACATTAATGCACCACTCCTGAAATTGTGTTGTCACTAGGCCTTAAGTAGCCAGGGGGACGTCTCAGGATTGGTGATGCAGGATGGCCCCGCCTCACTGGGTTTCAACAACAGAACACAGGAAAAATCCTCACATTTAGCACACAATTAATCAGACATAAACAAAATCAAAAGAAATAACTGAGAAACAGGAAAAAAAATGATTTAAAGTAAGCACAAACATCACAAACACAAAAAATAATATGACCCATGGAATAAACCCTGACTGAATTACAACACTATTACTAATACTGACATCAAAGGAATTGTTTATTGTACCTGATGATTAATGAAAGCATGAAACAAAAGATATCATATATTCCTTCCTTTTCATTGAATGATTTACATGATACTTGAGTTACAAAGACTTACAATTAATGGGATCACCAAAGTCAGGTCCACCTCTAACAATGTGCCAGTCAGGCATCTAAAGAGGTGGCTACAGCATGGGTACAACTAGCCACTTACTAAAGGTGGCTTCAACAATTTAAGCCCCCAGAAACTGTCATGTGATCTTGTTTTTACTTTCTTGTAATCGTCCAAAGATTCGATGTTGAAATTTTGATGAATCTCTACATTTTGGACCTCCCTGACTTTCTCATATACAAAGTGTAGGGAAAGTATTGGAATTCTCCAAAAATTCCATTTCAAGATTTTGATGAATATCAATGTTTTAAACCTCCCTGAGTCTGAAAATACCGTTTTTGGAGTTATGTCTGTGTGTCTGTCTATATGTGTGTATGTAAACACCAATAACTTGAGTACGCTTTCACTTAGGTCAACCAAATTTTGCATTCAAGTATTAGGTACAAGTGGTACATTTATCTCAACTTTTGGGCTATTTCCGCTAACCAGAAGAAGTACTTTCTTTACCTTTTATTCATGCAGCTGCAGAGTCCAATTTATTCAACTTTACTTTTATAATAATTGTTTAATATATTATTAATTTAATTTGATGTGTTGATGGTTCTTTAATGTACATAACATAAAAATATAATCATTGTCTTGTGGTTTAGTTCTCAAATATCCATCCCCATATCTGAGTATACGAGAAAGTCTAGTAGAGATTACTCCTTTATATTTACTAATTGTTATGAAAAATTGAAGTTTTATTTTCAGAAATTAGTAAAGCACCTTTAGAACACTGTGATACAATTGATACATATATTAAAACACTGCAGAAGTAAAAAAATGAACTTTATTTATAAAGTTTATCATTGGGTTAAGTTTATAGTATTCTTTAATATTTTTAAAACATTCTCTGGTTTACTCATATCATTAATTGTTGCTCTTACCTGAGAAGGTGGTGAAAAAAGCGGCGGGCATATTTACAAATGGCGTCTCTGTACTCCAACACTGTAGTTTCTGTGAGGGGTCTAGCTGGAGTATAAAATGTTCCAAGAGCTGCTTCTATCTGAGCTGTAGGGAAAAGTGACAAATATTCGTATAAAAATAATAATCACGGAGCATTCAAAAAAAAAACTTTCATTTACTCATTTATTTGACACTACTTACCGTATTTCACAGGGGGATAGGGGATAAGAGCTTATCAGAACAACACTGGGCTGAAGGAGCATTTAACCACAGGACACACTGAAAAGTGAGCGGACATTTTATCTCAGGGCAAACTCAATGACTTTGAATTCAGGACTCTTGATCAGTGAGTCCAGTTCCTTTACTAGCAAGCACATCTACCTTTTCATTGTACAAAGATGTCAAATGCCCACAGTTAGGACACTGAAATATTTGACAGACCTGCAGAAATCAAAGCAAATGTCAAAGATACGCTTGTAGTGATGCTTATGTGCAGAAGGCCCTGGGAGGCTTGTGAGGGTAGAAGGTACAATGAATGTAGCAAAATACAAGGAAATCCTGGAAGTAAACCTGATGTAGTTTGCATGAAACCTGTGCCTTGGGGGACATTTGTTTTCAGCAAGACAACAGCTCCAAGAACAAAGCTAAAGACACACAGGAATGGTTTCAAAACAACAATGTTCTGAAGTGGCCAAGTCCAGATCTTAATACAATTTAGAATTTGTGTCTGGACTTTAAAAAGACTGTTCACTCACAATCTCCGTACCACCTAACTGAGCTTGAGCAGTTTTTCACAGAAAAACGGGGAAAGGCAGTGGTGTCTAGATGAGCAAAGCTGATAGAGACCTGTGTATACAGACTTGGAGTAGAGTCATCTAATAATTACTCATGTGAAGGGGCTGCATATGTATGCAATCAGTAATTTTATGTTTTATATTTTTAATTTTGTCTACTTTTTCCACTTTGACATTAAAGTCTTTTCCTATTGATCACTGTTAATAAAGTTAAATGAAATCCACTATGATTCAATGTTGTAAAACAATAAAATGTGAAAACATCCAAGGCGATGAATACTTTTAAGAGGCAATGTAGATCATTAGAACTTCATTGTCATCCATCAAAACCATAGTTGTTAGCCTGCACCATACTGTGTGGTAAAATGGCCAGGAAGTAGCTGTATGGCCAGTTGTCCTAAACCAAATAGAATTTGGCTTACTTTTTACAAATAACCTTCGCTCTGAGGTTTTTTTTTTATTCCACTTTTTACGGACTTCTTTGTTTTCCTCTTCTATATTTACAGCTGGCTGTTGCTTTACACTGTAAATTTAAGTGAACACATGAATAAGCCAACAAACTGTATTTAAAACTGAAATCAGGTGCCCCCCTCAATCACACAATGTTTTTTTTCTGTCTCTTTCAATACACTGTATTCAAACAGATATTTTAAAATAAATACAGACTGATCCAAGTAAGTCACTCTACTCTCATCCGCCATGCAATTTTCAGCATGTTTCTTTAATTGCACAAAAAAAGAACTGAAGTCTCCAATTATTAATGATGTCAGCTAACATGTACACAAAGTATAATAAGGACTGAATGAGCACCTGTGAACTAAAACAATGTGAACTTCATGGAAAAATGAATACCTGCATTATTCAAAATTCTAAGATTGTTGACAAAGTGACAAGTTAAACCATTAATTAAATGAAGTAATCCTTTAACAGGAAAGTTAGTTTGTATATCTGAGGCTGTGACTCTTACTTTAGTTCATTTTATTACCTCCTCCTAATGTACCACATTATGTCCTCTGATTGAGCTGAATATTAATTGAAAAGCTGCACAAAACTGTGCCACCAATAAGATGAAGAACAAACAAACTCATAATTAGGGACTGGCAAGGGTTCAAAACACTGAGCTAAGTTTTATCCAGTTTTATAGATAGGAATAAATGTCAGGTGTTTTCTTAAAATGTAATACACCAGAAATGAAAATATCATAAAAAAGGTGCAGTTACAAATAATGCCATAAAATATATCAATAAAAAGTAAACAAAAAAAAAATTGCTTATCTTGGTAAAAGGTAATCTAGAAGGCAGAAAAAACAACATTAATTTTCTCCTTCTCAGAAATTCCATTTAGCAAAATTAAATGTATCTTTTGATGTTTCTCGAGATCAGAGCAAACGGCATATAGAAAAACAAGTAAACACTACAAGACTTTGATGGTTATTAAAGAAGATGGAAAAAATAAGCTGGTAACAACCAGAATTCACTAAGATATTTCCAATAAATTGGCGTGACAGTGTAGCTTTTAAACCTGCTGGAATCCCAAGAGATATCCTTGCTGAACAGGCACCAGGCAAAACTAATGAAATGAATGTCAGCTTCAAAAAACAATTCCCACGAGACACTGAAGTGGTATGTTAGGAAGGAATGTTTACACAAGATCAAGAAAGCAAGAAAAGAGAAACTTTTCATTAGCAGAAAGACCTTTAAAAGAGATTCAACAGAATGTACACACCTTCTCTTTCTGCTGTCAGATTCTGCCGGAGAAGATGGTCAAAAATGGCACTGAGGCAGATGTAGCAGTCTGGCCCCATTGTATTCCAATTGATGGCACTTAAGATGTTAACAGCTTCATCAATTTGGCCATAACGAATACACTGGTGCACAAGCTCAGTGTGCCCCAGCTGGCCTGTTGTCATGGCACCTGTCAGAAGAAAAAATCACTGAGATTAAATTATTAAATTACCTCCCATCCTTCATGTGACATGTAGAAGATATGGATACTTTTATTTATACATATATGGTTTATGCAATGTATCCGGACAGATAAAAATATCTTCAATGAAGAAAGTGAACAGTGATAACAAATTTTGAGAACAGACATACCTGTTGATTGGAATTTTACTGTAAAAGTCAGGATCATTATTATAATGGCTTCATTTTACAGCGCCTTATTTTAAATGTGTCCTCCTTGCGTGTGTAACTGCAGGAATCATTCATATCCATTTGAAATAAAGTTAAAACAAATTGATAATTTGTGCAATTAAGAGTGACTCTCATCTAATTGTGCTTAAGTTGCATGTGGGGATTTCTTACAATTCATAATAACCTTAACACATTACAATGAAATAAGATCCTCAATGGGTCAGATGGACATTTTAGGTCCTGCTGCCACTCATGATTTAACGAGCTTTGGGTTGCTTCCCATTGTTCATTAGCACACAATGGCACTGAGCAGAAAAGCTAAACATAATATTGAACTCCTCATATCTAATTGGCTGTAAGGAAGTGCTTCTCTTTCTCTTCAATGCATGGTCAGCGTTTTTTATTGTTCATTAGCACCATACTAGAGAAGGATTTTTTTTTTTTGTTTGCAGAAATAGCGCAGTACTGATGTCATCCCTTCCAAACTCACTGGACACAATTTTTCAATAATAAAACGTAATCTATTACAGAGAGCCACATTAACCACCCAGCTAATGATTACAGTTATATAATGGATAAGTGTTTTAAAAAATGGAATATAAATTAACCACTTTACCACCCAGCTAATTATTACATTTATATAATGTATTAGCATTGTGAAGAACAGAAATATAAAATATCCATCCGTTAATTTATTATTGAACCCATTTAATCCAGTTCTGGTTTGGGAGAGTTATAACCAATGAGCAGCATATTAAAATGCATATTCATTTTCTAGTCGTAGAAAGAACAACCTTCTTACAACGATCACTAAAATTGTAAAATCAACCTGAACTTTCAGATGGTATTAAAAATTTCAAATAGTTTTCTTCTCATGTCAGTGATGAAAAATTAACAGTTTGCCATTGTATTATGAGAAACTGCAAGAGTGGTATGAGACACCAGCCTGTGCAGTGTTCTGGACATAAGAGCCTGTGTTCAGCCCATCGGTTTTTCCATGACCCGAATGCAGGAGAACAATAACATAACACAGCTTCTTTAAAGCCTTGAACAACAAGCAACTAATCAACATGTATTTTTCATTACTGGAACCCACTAACAACTAGATCAGTCGTGAAAAAAAAAGTTAATTATTTAGCAGTTGACTAATCCAAGGGATTCAATCACCCTGAGTAACAAGAAGCAACCAATCAATACAGTACTTAACCTTGTTAGCTCATGATCAACAATTCAATTGCCCATTGGGCAAACAACAATATGTGGACACAGCAGGAAACCAAGCATAGCACAAATGAAGCATGGATTTATTTATATATTAGCCTTTATATGGCAAACAGTTCCAAGCACTATTTGAAGATGTCAAGAGAGGTTAAATGTAAATGACAGGATGATTCCATCTGGACAAACAAACCTCTTCTGGAGGGTAAGGATCCAAAGAGCCTGTTAAATAAGGGGATAGACAACTTATTGTCTAATTGATTAAAAAATGTAGTGTTTCAATTAAAAGTACAAGCTAGCAATTAACAGTCAGGCCCTTAAGTCCCCAGCGAGTACCCTAATGTTAGCAATAAATCAGCTGATCTCTTGACGCACAGCAAAAAGCAGAGCTATTCCTAAGTGACTGCTGTGAGGTAAATCACAAGAGGGAGACGACTGAAAAGAAAATAACTTTTTACAACCAGGGTGACTGCCATTCCTCAATGTATGAATGCAAAATGTTGAATGTAACAAATAAAAAATATAAAAGGCAAGCAGTTACAGAAAGCCATACTTTGGAGGCCTCTCTAGTAAAATGTATGCAGCTACACATGCATGACAAAACAGGCTGCATCCACCTAAAATAAAGAAACCCGCTAAGCCAGCTTGTGTTGTACATTCAGTTGAAATTTGTACTTGTCTCGCCTTTCTGACAGAATTAAAGTCATGTATGTTGGAACGATGTGAACGTGTTGGTGCATCATTTGAACAGAGTCATTTATTGAAACTGTCCTTCACTGCTGCAGCTAGGTTAATGAGATGACCAATTGTAAAATCAAACCCCACATATGCCAGGTAAAATATATGTCCAGATGAGATAGCTGCATGTGGCAAAAAAGCAGCCCTGGATTGTTGCCAATCTATTCTTAAACAGCATTTCAAAATTGCATTCCCATCTGTGACTAAAAGAAAAAAAACAACACTTGGGAAATATTTTATGTAATGACTGTACAGCATAAATATGTTTACTTTTCAACTTAGTCCTTTGCTTACATATTAAGAAGCTGGGCTTATCAGAGTCTGGAGTCCATAAATGCTGAATAAACTGCAGTGGCTGCAGCCCTCAATACACAAATGACAATGTTCACATGCTAAGGCCAAACTCATTTTCCGTTTATTGCTGAGTGTGAGGTTTTTTCTTCAGAAAATGTCAGAGTATCTTTCCAAAGCCTTTTTCTATCTCAGATTTGTGCACTGCAATTAAAACCGGCAGTGGTAGCATAGACAGAATAGAAGCCTGAGATAAATGAATACTGCTGTTCAAGGATTCAGTGTGGTACTTCAATAAAGGCGACCGGTCTTCAGCCAGTGATAGAGGCCAAAAAGACACAGAGCATTTTCTGTAATCAGATTATTAATTTTTTTTTTTTTTATATAATTTTACACACTAAGAACAAAACCTATAAATTACAATATTAACAAGAGACCTCTCACCCCTTTCTATGCATATTCTATTCCTTTCTTCCACTCTTGTCTGAAAACCTATTCTAATTAATGAATCTAGAATTATAAAGGAATTTCCCCAATACATTGTGGGCTTTGATACACCTGTGTGTTCTCCACTCTGTATGCTAACAAGTTCCCATAAAACTCCGTCTTGGATATCCAAAAGCAGGAAAAACAGTTAACTTTTGCTTTAATGTATATATTTTTTCTCAAAAAATTATAGCCGTCTGTTTTTTAATATTGTTTTGCTGGGTGCTCTGAATTTTTTGCCAACACAGTGCAAGGACATCATAAATGAGCTTTATTTAGAGCTGCTTTGTCTTTCCAGTTTGTCTCATTTAATTGGACTGGCCCAGGACCAGGGGCCTCATGTATAATGCCGTGCATAGAACTCACACAATAACATGGCCTAAGCACAAAAGCGGGAATGTGCGTATGCACAGAAAAATCCAGATGTAGGAATCTGTGTGTACGCAAACTTCCACGTTCTTCCGCTACATAAATCCCAATCAGCATGAAAAGTAACGCATGTGCACCCGCCTGCTGTCCCACCCCAACTCCTCCCAGAATTATGCCTCTTTGAATATGTACATCAATATAAATAGCCCTTAAGCTCAGCGTTCTGTGAAAAGGCAATGGCAAAACCATGAGGAAAAATAGAACAATTTCAGCAAATACCAAGTGGAGGCAAGGAAAAATTGCTGGTTTAAACAGTGGTATAAACAAGAAAAGGAAGCTGATCAAGTGACATAGTGTGTCGGAGAAACTCGAAAGCTCAAGTTCACAAAGTCACGCAATGCCCGAAATAAAAAAGTCACATATCAAAGTCGCAGTGAAAAGGCGAGTCATAGCCCACCATCTGAGTGTCATGTGAAAGCTTATTAGGGTACAGAGAAAAAAGTGGGGAGAAAGCACGAAATGTCAACTTTAATCTCGAAATTTCCACTTTAATCACGTAGTTTATTTTGTCATTAAAGTAGAACATCATAAACTTCATCTTAAAATCGTTTAATTTACTAGTTTCTCAAATCCCATCGTAACTAAAGTAGTACGTTAAATGCTTTGCTTTGTATTTGATCTTCTGTGTGCTCTATGTGTGTGAATCACTACGTGCTTCTTAAACTGACTTTCTCTTCCTCCAAAAGGACACAGAATCCATTACAGTCGTGATATTACAGCTCTCTGAATAACTAAAATACTGAGATGTATACGTGATATCATTTTCATGATGATAGGAGTTAAAGCATGATATTAAACATGGGAACATGGTGGCGCAGTGATTGTGCGCGACCTTTGATGAAATAATTTATTGCAGTCTCTTTCAAACTAACCTCCAATTCTTGTCCGTCCTTTTCTTTCTCCAAATACCCAATCACCACACAATCAGCTCTGTAATAGACATTAAGCCATCTGTAAGCTTATAACGGCGATTTTTCAAAACTTTTAAGGAACTTTGAAATATCTTCGCAGTACATGTTTAATTATTCTATCCTTCACGCCAGTCCTAGTGAAGCATACAGTGCAAGGCAGGAACTTATCTGTGAACAGAGCGGCAGATCCTTGCTAGCGTAGCGACACCGTGTCCTTTAATTATTAACAATATAGATTATTTAAATGAAGTTAAAGTTTTATCTGTATAATATAATAAACATATTTTGTTGCATTTCATCTTAAAAATTATATCGTCATCATATGTAAATACGCGCTTTATAAAGTGGCTTCGGTTGTGCAATATTATAACTGTATCGCAAGTTTACAGTGAGGTAATTGTACTTATAAGTACAAAACGTTCTACAAGGAGCAGTTGATAGACTGATAGAGTGCGTTTAGAGCTCTTGGCCTCAGGTGATACATCCTTGTTGATTTTGATGCTAAAATAACTTTATCAATGTGAGGTGGATCTTGAGCCAGAGATTTGTTAAAATTCATATTCATGAATATCAGGTGACTAGGGAACTCTGATATCAATTAATAAAAAAGTAGCTTTTGGCACAAAGAGTAGTCTAATTTGAAATGACAATTGAATACGGAAGAGGTAACACGAAAGTAAGAAATGATTCCAATGATATGTTGGAGCAGAACTTGGCAGTTGTTATTATTGGGTAAAGCCATATACTGTAATTGGTGATACAAACTGTTTATGTGATATCAGAGTACTGACTGCAACATTTCCAACCCTGTTTTTTTCAACTGCTACTTCAAGGTAGTGACTGCCAGTGTATAAAAAGGAGCAGACTGGAGTTGGCTCAGATTGTCAACCACATTCTCGCAAACAGTGCAAGGGCAATTCTGCTAAGGGCAGGGTGCGGATATCTCAGGGGTATTTTTAGGAGATGAAATCTATGTGACTGGATGAGTATTGTCCTGCTGCATAAAGACACCAGCCAGGCCTTCCATTAAAAGTCTTAAGATGGGTGGTCAAGATTTTCCTGATGAACACCCTGACAAGAAACACTGGTGACAATCTATAAGAGGTATGTGCCCTCCTCATCATCACACACAATGCTTTGGTGATGTACAATTCCAAACTGTTGTGTAGATCCCACTACCCAGATCTTTTGAGTCTGGTTGTCATTAGCCCCAAGGGAGTTTTGAGATTCACTGGTGAAGTTCATACACCACCACCATCTTAAATGCAATTCCCAAGGGCAAATATCATCTTGCATGATGAAAAAATGGATTTCCACTTATGTAAGTTATCTGACCTTGGTTCAAGGTGTGACACAGTGATGCCCTGTGGGTACCAAATCTCTTCAGTTCCCATGGCTTACCAATGTATTTCCAATGAATGTCTTCCTGCAGCAATTATATCTATATGTCAACAAAGTGCCACCTAGGCTTACAAAAAGAAATGATCTGACGTCTACCAAAGTCACTCAGTCCTTTGTACAGTATGACTGATAAAAGTGTTAGTGAGTCTGTCTGAGGTCACCATGTCAAACACAGATGCTGAGTGCACCAACTGGTAGTTTGTTGAACTGAAATGCACAAGCGATGAGTGAGTGACATAAGAACCAGATTAGAGTTGTCAAAAGTGCAATTAGTGCAAGTTTATTCACCACAAAAACAAGTGTCACTGTAGACATCATCATTCTTCAAGAAATAGAGTTTTAAGGGATATAGTAAATATTTATAAAGAGATAAGTAGCTAAAAATCACCTGCATCCAGTCAACCCACCGAGCAACAATCCATCCCACAATATCTCAGGCATACATGCCATGAATGGGGCCCTGTCACAGCCATCGTTGCTTACCAGACAAACAAAGAACCAGGGACTCTGTGCTCGCTCCACTCACTCTTTCCTCATGTCTTATTGTATTGAGTCTGTAGTTCCTCTCTAGCGACATCTTATCTCATCTGCTCTGTGTCAGCAGACTAGACTTTATCCCCAACACCAAACTTAGACTCATGGGCTGTCACTCCCTGCCACATCCAGTCAATACAGGCTGAGCTCTTACTAGCCCCTTCCATCTCCCCTGCTCTTGGCTGTAGGAAAGCAGGTTTGACCCAGCTCTCATGTATGACTCTCTGTACTTAAGAAGAAACAACCTGTTTGGGCCATTTACTTTCTTCCATAGTTTACTCCATTACTTCACCATCTCCATCTCTATTAATATCTCTAATCAGAGTCATTCTTGGTGTTGTTCTTCTTCACCATTTTAGTGAAGATTGTAAGTATAATGGTCATGTAAAGCTAATTATTTCCATACCTGTATATGTATATTGATCCCCCATGCAATTTTTCTGGGTATCAAAAAATGTTTTGACAATACTTTGCCTTGCTCTTTGATTGTGCCACAGAACTGGGCTTGATTCCTATTCCTGGTCACCATGCGTAGTTATAACTTTTAGAGGAACTGTAAAAGCTTCTCGTTTTCCAAATGCTGGTAAGGCTTTGCCGCAATCCTCTTTATCACAGGTTTATTCAATAGAGTTATCTATTTATTTTCACACAACCTGAAAGTACTTTATTTCTATATCGACAGGGACTAAACATAATGGATTCTGCTGTGTTTAGGTATTTTTAGTAGCAGTACCTTAATCCAGAAACACTGACTACAACAATAAAGAATACTTTATTGACCCTCCAAATCAGAAAGTGCCCCTGCGGTACATATTGGTAATACCACAATGGTCTTAAAGGAATACTCCTCTCAAAAATGATAATTTATTAATCGGCTATTTACCCTGTTGTTTGTAGTCATAGCCAAGAACATTTCTTAATTCAATGTTTTTATGGCGAACAGAGAAAACAAATTTTCTAACACAACAGACTCCAAAAGAGACCAACACTGAATAAACAGCAAACAATGGCAAAAAATATTGCATAATCCAGATGTCTGATATTCAGTTGTATGCTCACAATGCTTCAAACACTTGTATTTTTTTTAGAAATATTGTTAAATAAACCACTTCTGGAAAATCCCCTCAACATGCTGAACATAGCTGGCGAACATGTTCAAACAGAATCGAGCTTTTGAGTTCAAGACTTTCTCCTAATTCCCAAAATAATAAAAAACCTAATAAAGTATTATGTAGGATGCCTCCATACACAACATTACGTATATAATGTAATAATATACAGAATAATGTTTCCCAGTGAAGTAGATGAAATGGTGTCATCTACAACATATTGTAATGATTATATGTGGAATACTATCCCAAGATAGCACTGTGTCTGGTGAATCAGGGTGTGGTTACAAATTTGGATTTTTCATTGCTCCCATAATAAAGCCTGCAGTGAAATTTAGGTCCCTACAACTGCCCCTTCCCAGTCCATAAATGTGCATGGACATAATCATTATTATGTGATATGGTATCCCTTGAGATGTCCACCATCAGCACATCCTGCTTTCACAACAGTAGACTGAATTGCAATGCCTGTCACTAGAACTACTAATCATCCCTAACACTTCTAGTACTGGCCTCCTGTGGATGCAGCAGCAACTTGTGCAGTAGATTAGTCTACTTCTGCAATTTGTAGGACTAATAAGAGAGAAGTATGTCTTCCCAGCAATATGATATACACCTCCATATAGTTGAGTTTACTGATTATACCTGTGGTGTTAACTGTTATAGTTTTAGCTAGTATATTGACATATATTTTATCAAAACCACTTCTTGTTTTGGATAAGCAGTACTTGCTATACGTCCCCCTTTGGGTGTCAGGAGAGGTAGATAATAAAGTTATGGAAGCCATTGGCAGTTTGATTAACTGATTAGTGCCTTGTGCTGTTGGAACAGTCCCTGACTCCTTGCAAAGTTCAGATTATAGGTTTATAGTGTCATTATTGTCACGTGTATAGAGTGCTGTGAAACTGTTGCTTGCTTAAACTGTTTCACTAAATGGATGAAAAGTGTGTTAAGGATTAACAGTAATGGAATGCTCCTCTGTCGCTCTTAGTTTTATAAACAGCTTGTGAAAATAACTGGCTTCAATGGAAAATGAAAGACAAAAATCTAGCTGAATTTTCATGTCTGCTTTGCCTAAATTAAGTCATCTTGTTCCTATTCAAAAGCACTCTCATTGAAGCCACAATGCAGACACAATAGTGACAGACAATTGAGTAAACAGCCATTCTTTACTTTTTCATTGTGCTGTCAAAAGTAAAATACATCAGCCCAGGAACCATTTAATTTTTTTTTATCACTGTAAGCTTTGGAAACTAGAGAGAGAGACAGTGAGCTCAACAGAAATACATTTTACATGTAGATCTGTCTCTTCAGGACCCATGGCAATGGCAGCTCAGGACAGACTCGAAGTGTGCCCAGATACAGTGCAGGAGGCAGCCTCCCAGCCCTTCAATTGACATGTAGTGTATGCAGCAGATATACGGTATTACAGAGTATCATTTCAAGCCAGCACACAGAGGTGGGCTTATAGAGTAGTGTGAGATATACTGATGTTGTGCCAGGGGCAGTGTGTAAAATACCCCATAGTAGCCAGGGGCTTTGCCCCATTGTTGGCTGATCGCTGAAATCTTAGTCTGATACTGTGGAATACACAATTAGCAACATAGAATACTCTCACTTTATATGTGAATTTCTTAAATGGTTTAACCAAATCATACTGTGATATGCAATGTGCAAACAAAGGCCGGGCCACATTGAACCTCTTTCCAGCAGCAGGCAGAACATTGTCTTTTCATGATAAATACATACATCTGTGTACCAGAGCAGAGGCCACCAATTTACTGGCCGTAGGTATTGCTGTTGTTTCCTTTAATAACAGTGAAACATTACATTCAATTTTTTTAGCACATTTTCATTCCAGCTTTTAAAAGTAAATCTATATTTTATGAGCAGAAATCTTTGATTTCCCTTCTTCATTTCGGTGTGACTAAACAAAAATGTTATTGAGGCCACCCTGCCGCAGATCGGCTGCAACTCTAGTTAATTAAAAGTATGAATGGAAGAAGCACAACACTTCAAGAGTAAAGCAAGCTACAATAAAACAGGACATCATATCAATTACCTTCATCTGAACTTGTATTTGAGCATATTTTGAGTTTGATCCTTTCAGTGCATCCAAAGGGTTAATTATTACATCCCTTGGGGCTCTAGGAATCTACATATTTCCAATTTTGGTCAGTGCATTTGTTTTTAGCTTATATTAAATTAACTCAGAAGATTTTACTAAATCCATAAAAGTTTTTTTAATCCTATTTTTATACTGATTTGGAAAAGAGACAGTACTTTGATGAGAACAGACTAGTAAATAGAGGTTTGAGGTTTATTACAAATGTAAAGTGCCTTATAAATAAAATGAATTATCCATCCATCATCCGACCCGCTATATCCTAACTACAGGTTCATGGGGGTCTGTTTGGACTATGGGAGGAAACCGGAGTATCCGAGTACCCAGAGGAAACCCATGCAGACACGGGGAGAACATGCAAACTCCACGCAGGGAGGACCTGGAAGTGAAACCAGGTCAACATGAATTATTATTATTATAAATAATACGTAGTCAAGAAACAAAGCATTAAGTCTGATTAACAGAAAGTCAGAACAATCTTTCACCAAGACCCAAAACTAAACTCAAAGCTGAAGTTAAAATACATAGCATTAGTCCTCACCAAAGAGGACTAAATAAGAAACACACACCTAGTCATTGTAGGGATTAATCCGCAATCTCGGATAGAAATGAAAAGTCAGTATTGACCTTTTCTCCTATTGCACAGCAGATATCACACACTGCTCATCTCCAATAAATCATTACGACAATGCTACAGCTAAACGTGTTAAAAAAGGCAGCAGCCATTACAATCAAAGATGAAGTTAGAAACATCCATCCATCCATTATCCAACCCGCTATATCCTAACTACAGGGTCATGGGGGCCTGCTGGAGCCAATCCCAGCCAACACAGGGCGCAAGGCAGGAAACAAAGCTGGGGCAGGGCGCCAGCCCACCACAGGGCGCACACACACCAAGCACACACTAGGGACAATTTAGGATCACCAATGCACCAAACCTGCATGTCTTTGGACTGTGGGAGGAAACCCACGCAGACACGGGGAGAACATGCAAACTCCACCCAGGGAAGACCTGGGAAGCGAACCAGGGTCTCCTGTGAGGCAGCAGCGCTACCACTGTGCCACTGTGCCGCCCAAGTTACAAACAATAAAAAATACTTTGTTAAATAAGTTTTCAAACAAAAATTGCTGATATAATTAGATTCAGCATAAGCAAAAACTCCCAATGAGAGGGAAAATACACAGAAAAAGTGTTTATGGAAATAAAAAAAAAAAAACAATTTTGAGCATAATGTACTATATGATTATTTACCTTTGGTACTTGTAGACAGGAAAAAGTCCTGCAATGTGGGAAAAATTTAAACAACTTCTTACTGATTGGTGTACACATTTTAAGCATTCCTGAACATTATTACTTTTAAAAGTTTCAGTGTGATGTCTGCTATATCATTTGCTTGTGTGTGTCTGTACATCCGTGGCGCTCACACCTTGACATTCTTATTACAGTCTCAAAGCAACTGAACCCCACTGGTTTTAAACAAGACTGATTCGTCGCAACTTCTCATTTCATTTCCAGAAGTCAGTCAGTCAGTCATCATCCAGCCCGCTATATCCTAACACAGGGCCACAGGGGTCTTCTGGAGCCATTCCTAGCGAGCACAGGGCGCAAGGCAGGAACAAACCCCGGGCAGGGCGCCGGCCCTCCGCAGGTTTCCAGAAGTCTCCTTTAAAATTTTACTTCAAATACAGTCTAAAAAATTTGAATGAGGCATTGTTCAGGGTTTAACAACTGTTTCTGATCTGCTGTCATTTCTCATTTATCAGTGTTTTGCTGTCTATGGCACTATGACTTAACACTTTGGAAAAACACTTTGAATAAAAATGGTACTGCTTTATGTTTTTTGAAATTTTCAACTGTTAATGAGCAATGGAAAAATGTATAAAATTCAGAAGAATATATAATGTGCCCACTCCAAATAACATCATCCATCTACCATGTCAATCATTTAACAGACATTTATATCATGCTTACATCTGAGAAGTGAGCAGTCAGGTGTTTTTCTATGTTACCATGTAATGCTAGCAAGAATAGTCAGAGTATGGAATAACTTCCATGACCTTATGGTATATTTTTTCCATTTAGAACACTATGCCGGTATATCACTTGCAAATTAACTAATAATATAGTGTCATTATTTTGTGTTATGGACTACATAGTTTTGCTTGATACATTTGTTTCACTTTCTGTTAGTATGTTTAAAATATTACTGTTGTGCTTGTTTGCATTGCAGTGCCATTTTGTGGGGCCATTTCAGCATCATGGCTATTGTTGCCAGTCACATGGGTCATCTGTGAAACACATGACATCAGTGTGAAAAACATATTTAAGACAGTGATAAAGTGGTTTCATTTTCTTAGTTTTGGAATAAAAACAAAAGAAAATAAATTTTATGCTTAGCGATTTTTACATGACTTCTTATAAGGAACTGAATCCTCTGCTTTGATGTTTGACTTTGACACAAGATTTCTTGCTTCCTTACTGGCATTCTGATCTCTGCCTGTTACTGGACTTTGCAATTTCTATGTGCGTTTCGGTCTAATACAAGAATTATTTATCTCTTGGTCTTATTTTTCTTTACTTGAGCTTTTCTCGTTCTAACAAAATCTTTAGTTTATCATGAAAATTGTAATTTATTTTTAAAACTAATCTTATTTAATTCATTCACAGAGGCCAATGTTAAACACATGTATGCATTACCTAATCAGTTGCTGGTTGGTCCAGAATGAATATCACTAATTTCCACATATGTAAGAAAATGTTTTTTTGAAACTTGCTCAATCTGTTCCCCGTTACATTAGGGGACAACCCATTTTTAACAGTGCTGAAAGGTGCAAACACTACACAGAGAATGACTGGATGATGGATTTGAACTTTGAAGCCAGACTGATGATGCAGCAATTCCAGCCACTGCACCTCCTTGCTAAGTGTTTCTGGGAAAGGCACCATCCCACAAGCCTTTAAAGGATGAAGGGAAAAGTTTGGTATTTTTTAAAGTCAAAGTTATTTCTTCACATCACGGTATATAGTAATGTGGCACATTGAATTGCATTCAAAGTAAAGCATCTCTCTATTATAAAAAAACATCCTGTGGAATGAATGACTAGGAGACGATATGTGATCTTCACGTTAAGATCACGAAAGACAAATAAAAGAACCGCGAGACAAAAGAGAATGGGCAAAAAAAAAAATCAGTAGTGTAAAGGGAAGCAGCACACACAGATACAGGTGTCTCAGTGCATATAAAGCGTATAAAGGACAATACGTTATAAGTGAAACGTCGACAATTAAA
The DNA here is from genome assembly GCF_016835505.1 of Polypterus senegalus. Taxonomy (NCBI): domain Eukaryota; kingdom Metazoa; phylum Chordata; class Cladistia; order Polypteriformes; family Polypteridae; genus Polypterus; species Polypterus senegalus. The sequence continues at coordinate 75,578,980 of NC_053169.1, read as the reverse complement.
AGATCGCATTAGCGCAAAAAAAGGAAATTAATCATCAGGACCAGGTGCAATTGAAAAAAATAGCAGGACAAAGCGAGGTCAGAAATAAAATGAAAAGAGCAGAAAACAAAGTCTTTTCGCATTCGCATCATTCAATGCGCAAAACGTAGATTTACACAATAATGGAACATACGCTATGACAATCTGTGGACCCGAAGACATTTAAAGCAACAACAAGTTTAATTTCAAAGAAAACACGCGAGCAGCAGAGACACAAAGTAGCAAAAAGGATAGCGGCTGAACAGGCTTTAAAAAGATCGAAGGACAGAGCAACAGCAGCCCTCCACCCAACACGTGCAATGTTATACGTCCTGCAAGAAAGAATTTAACCATGCCCGGGGCCTGAAATAAAGGACAAGTACTGTTTTTACAATGTCACACGAGACCAGGCAGTGAGCCTTCATTTAAAACAAGTCCACAGACATCTAACCTAGCAGTTGTTGGATTGCTTTTGCCAGACAAGCATCATGTCCTCCCAGCTCTTAAAACAACGACATGCGACAAGCAGAAGAGGCAGCTCGCAAGCAGCAAAAAGACAACAAATGATCCAAAGGCATATCCTTAGCGTGCGTTTAGCCGACCAACCCCCCAGAACACCAGCAGCGTTATACGTCTGGCAAGAAAGAGATGTAACCACGCACGGGGCCGTATTGTTTTTACAAAAGTTTTTAAAGTAGAAGTGAAAATAATGCATATGTAACAATTCCCAAGAAAATAACAATCTTTTTAAATTGTATATTGCCTGCCTAAGGTAAAGTCATCCCTGATGGAGGATCGCAGGAATCGTGGGAAAGAGGGGTCCTGTAATCGGATTAGCGCTATTTCAGATGTGGAATGGCAAAACGGGGAAGGCAGTTTGACGAATGAGGTCTCCAGGACTTAAAACAAATCCAAATCATATTATGTGATATCATCTCATGTGAAATTCTACTCCATACTTCTAGAAGTTTTATTTTTATACTGTATTGAGGATTTATTCTATGCATTGTACTGTGTTGTATTGTATTGACACCGTTCTTTTTGACACCCACTGCATGCCCAACCTGCCTGGAAAGGGGTCTCTCTTTGAACTGCCTTTCCCAAGGTTTCTTTGATTTTTTCCCTACAAGGGTTTTTTTTTAGGGAGTTTTCTTAGAGGGTCAAGGCTGGGGGGCTGTCAGGAGGCAGGGCCTGTTAAAGCCTATTTTTTGGGTAGTCCTGAGAGGAGTGCGTTACAGTAATCTACAACTAATTTCTCAGCATCTTTCAGTGATATAAGAGGTCTAACTTTAGCTATGTTTCTTAGGTGAAAAAATGCTGTCCTAGTGATCTGATTAATATGCGATTTAAAATTCAGATTACAGTCAACAATTACCCCTAAGCTTTTTACCTCCGTCTTGACTTTTAATCCTAATGTTTCCAGTTTATTTCTAATAGCCTCATTGTATCCATTATTGCCAATTGCTAAGATTTCAGTTTTCTCTTTATTTAACTTGAGAAAGTTACTATTCATCCATTCTGAGATACAAGTCAGACATTGTGTTAGTGAATCAAGAGAATCGGGGTCATCAGGTGCTATTGATAAGTACAGCCGTGTGTCATCAGCATAGCTGTGGTAGCTCACGTTGTGCCCTGAGATAATCTGACCTAATGGAAGCATGTACTGTAGATTGAGAAGAGCAGCGGACCCAGGATAGAGGCTTGTGGAACACCATATTGGATATCATGTGACTTTGAGTTGTAATTACCACAACTAACAAAAACTTTTCTCCCTGTCAGGTAGGATTCAAACCAATTTAAGACCCTGCCAGAGAGGCCCACCCATTGACTAAGGCGATTTCTAAGAATATTATGATCAATGGTGTCAAATGCAGCACTTAGATCTAAGAGGATGAGAACAGATAAATGGCCTCTGTCTGCATTCACTCGCAAATCATTTACTACTTTAACGAGTGCAGTTTCTGTGCTGTGATTTGTTCCTAAAACCCGACTGAAATTTATCAGGAATAGCATGTTTATTTAGGTGGTCATTTAACCACAACAATTAAAACACAACCATATTATTTTAAGAAAAGCTAAAAGCGAAACATCTTTGCGAGATGCTGCCCTTTTAAAAGGAGGCCAGTTGTGCTCTTCATTTCACTGTTTGTCTTCCTCCGTGGCAACTTTTCAGGGCCAGAGGAATGGATTCACCTTGGAAAATCATTACAAAGCCCCATTATTGACACTGAATATTGATGCCCAGATGTGAATTGCTGTCTCTGTTCTGTAAACAACTAGACAAAGACTGAAAAAAGTCACACTTTATGTACTTTCGCTGACATTGTTTCACTATATGAATGCTTATTTCATTAATGCTTATTTCATTATTTCACAAAGATATTGCCTGCTGCATGGTATCAACATACAGATGTGCATTTTGGTGGTCTGGTGAGGGAAAGATTGAGCACACATGTAGCCTGTAATCAAGTGCGAGAACTGAGCAGACATTATAGATGCACATTTAGTGTTAATCAGGTTGAAGTTTAAGATTAGCACTGATGTTTTAGCACAGGCAGAAAGGCAGAGCAGAGCTGTTATTCCAGCACCACTGTGCCAGGATCTGCATGGAGTTTACATGTTTTCCCATGTATTTATGGATTAATTGCTATCAATGAACGTCAACGAGTTTACCTACTCAACAACATTATCTTTTGTTCTTTTATTACCATATTCTAAGCAAGAAAGTCTCATCATGTGTTATAAAAATCGATAATTGGTTTGTGGTGTTTTAAACTACTCTATTGCACATTTTTCAATTTTACAGTATTTTTTTTATCATGCATGCATATAACATGCCATGGAATGTGTGACAGGTAGGTCAAAAACCTAAGACTTTTTTTAAGTTCCAAGTTCAAGTCCAGATTTATTGTTATTTATGTAAACTACAATAAAACTCTTATGTTTGATCTTCATCACCTCCCTGCCACTTGGTGTGAAACTCGCACCTTAGGCTACCTAAAAAAACAGCAAAGTATTAAACAGGTGAAAAGCAGACACCATTTAGAAAAAAATAATCATATGGTTTGAGCGAAAATTTGTCTGTGGTTACAAGGCATGGCAGAATATGACTGCTGAAATAACAGAACTGCAGAAACAAACGTTGGATAATAAGCAGAAAATAATGTGATGCGGGGTTGTTGTCATACTTCCATCCATGACATCCACTGCGAGCAGACAAGAAAGCAGGGCCATCTTAACTGATGGGCACAGTGGGCACCGGCCGATGTTTCTGATGTCTATGTAGGGTGCTGTTTGCCTATCAAAACAAGGGCTCCAGCACCCCACTTTGCCTGGGGGCCTATGATGCTATTAAGACAGCCCTGCAAGTAAGCAAGAATTATATCCTTACTGCAAGAAAAATGTACCAAGTATCAGTGATATACATACACAACACATTATTTCCAGTTTACTTTTGTTGTCACATGCGTGCCTCAGAAATACAGAAGGTGCCATGTCTTAAATTTAAACCTTTGCTACTTCAAAATAGAGACATTCTGTATATATTCTGATATTCTTTTTTTTTTAAATTGGAACCAATTAACTCTATTGCAAAATGTAAAAGCAGGCTAGTTATTTTTATAATTAAAACAAAATGCTTAACTTTGGAACAGCTTCATGTGTCAAAATAATATATAACATGTTTCTAAAAAAACAATTTTGACTTGAAAAAATACCAAACATATCCTTTAGGTAGGTTTGAAAAGGAAGTCAGAAAGGCCAGATATTTTTCTAAATACCATTTGTCAGCTTGACATTCCAGGGACAAGTTCAGAAACAGCATCTGTAAAACATTGACTTATATTGTTCCAATGGTAATTTGTTTGTTTTGATTGACATGAGATAAACACAAAATTAAACATATAAATGCATTTTAATACCACGTGTGGCTTCAATGCTGAATATATTTTGTAGAAGAAATTGGTAAGGTTATTCAGTTTTGTATTATCCATTGCTATACTTTTAAAATGAGTTTTAAATTGACTAAAAGTGGGCCATCTAAGCTGAATCAATATTGTTAAGATATTGAAAGAGTGGAATGACACCTCAGATCATTTCCCACCTGTGATGTTATTTAACATATTTGTTGTAAATAAAAATAGAAATTTATTATATTAATTGTTCAATTCCATACTCACCCAGTTTAAAGCAAAGCATCCCTAATGGTCCTTTGTCAAATCTTAGAAAGAGAAGGTCATGAATATTAAGTGTGCCACTCTGGGAAGGTCCTTGGCCTACAGCCCATTGAATCTGAGTGAGGCTGGTGGACACATTGAAGTGTTTGTTGAACTGAATGTTCACCTTGGGATTGAGATCTTCAGCCAAAACCTGAACCTTCAAAGGTGCGATGGCCACATCAAAACACTGAAGTTCCCCCTGACTGCTGCCAACCACAAACATGGCTCCACTCGGGTGCCATTCAATTATTGTGGGTAAGAGATCAGCTTGAGCAAGGAGGGTAACTTGACGATGTGAATCGTAAAGAACCAGAGAGGAGTCCTGACAGCCTAGGATTAACTTCTCTTCTGTACAGTCCAGGCTACAGGAAATTGCCCTTGACTTCAAAGGAATACTGGTGACAGTAATGCGGTGAACTTTGTTCCGAGAACAGTCATAGATGCAGCTGTCAGCCATCTTCTCCTTGTCTGCATTAATGGAGTGTTCGACTGTATAAAGTTGATAAGGCTGACTAATGCTAAATCCAGCATCAAGCGGATCCCATTCTGTGTGAATGCAGTGCAAAATCTGAGAAAACAACAAAAGAAGGATCTGCTACATGGATATTCTTAAATAACATCAAGGATAATCAATGGTTATATATCAATACTTTATACATTTATTTTAGTGGATCACATTTCCTATATAAATAACAAAGTGTCAAAATAGTTTTTGGATAAAAATAAAATGATGAATCCCATTTACCTGTTAGCAGTTTAAATGTAAACATAGCACCCTCTGAATTGTCACAGCTCATGCCCATTTGTGCCCAACTTTCCACATATTTCTAAGTCAGCCTCATCTACTTTGGCTTGCCAATGGTAATAACACTGCAATCACCTGAGCCTACTTAATAATTTTGCAGAATATTTAATCAGATTTTTATGATGTCTGGTTTCCTCCTAGAGTCAAGATCACTGTTTTCTTGATTACTTTGCTTACTTGGTTGTCTCATGAGTTTTAAACTTTTTGACCATATTTATTGTGTTGTGTTTTTGTTCCTGTTCTTTGATCTAACAGTTAACCAACCCTGAATTCCAACAATATGTCAGTTCCAGTCATCTGCCTATTTCTGTAAAATGAATAAATTTACAACTTTGCTGTCATACTTCATTGACAGTCTCATTAAGACCATGGCCTCATTTTGTGCTGAGTTCTGAATGGTTGTTATATTCATGGGGGTCGCTGGCAGAAAAATCTCAATTTATAGATGGTGGCCTACCACAAATACAATACCTATAGAAAAAGCTCATTAAAATGCACAACTGAAACAAAATATTACAATGGGGTTATATTAAATATTAAGAAAGAACGGGCAACTTTGAGAATGTCAATGAACAGAAATTGAAATAAATCCTTAATTTGACTTGAAAATTAACAGCAGGAAATTCATAACCTAATGGTTTGACACAACATGGCTTGATTGGCGCTATTTGAAAAATATGCAAATGGCCAAATATGTATGAAACAAGCTTTAAGGGACTGGCAGGATTTTTTTGCCCAGGATGACGACTGGCTTATGAGCAGATTTAGGCTCCCAAGAGTCCTTCTCTCATGCTGAACTGGGTCCAACATTAGAAAGACAGACTGCCCGGATTTGGACTACATAACCAGGTTTTAACAATGGTTGGCTTTTTAGCAACAGGTACCTAGCAGAGGGAACTGGCGAAAAGGTAAGAATGTCTCCAACTGGACAAAATTCATCTCTGTCATACCTAATGTTCTGGAAGTCATAAACCGATTGACGATGCACTACATTCAGTTTCTATGTGGTGTGAGTGTACAGGTCAACATAAAAACACATTTTGCAACAGTGCCGTGTTTTACTAACGTAACTTCTAGAACTGACAGTGCGCATAGTGCAATAAGGGCACCTAGCAAGAATGACGCTATTTTTGTTAGCCACAAGCAGTGACACTCCATTAATGCACAAGTAATGCCAAGATGAGATTGACAAACGTGAGGATTGCTCTGGCATACCACATAATAAGGCATCTCCAATTACAGTTGCCATTCACATAGCAAAACTGCAGAACACATATGTGCTTTTTCCTCCTCTTCTTCACCTGAGATTGGACCTATATTGTTTGTTTTTTTTTTTTAATTATTTCAGGCATTGCATGGCTGGCAGAGCTCACCGCATTCACAGCAGCTCTAACATGTTGCTGTTCAATATATTTATTGGTGACGTCTGTGTGTGGGCCACCAAATGTAAGGGTTCTTTGCATGCCTCTGCTTTAGAGATCTACTTCTGTCTTTCACTCTGCTATAAAGGTTTTGTTTTTTACCTCTCTCTTCTGCTGTTTTCATTGTCTCGCCTTACAGGTACATCTTTTAATTATATATGTATGAGGTCAATTAGCATGGTCCATATATGGTAGTTTCAGGGTGTCAGCATTAAGGGGTTTAAGGCATGTTAATTTACATACATTTAAAAGATGAGTGTGATTTATAAAAGGTAAATTGTGTAGAAATGTATGTATGTCAGGTTTTATCAGTAAGACTTTTTTTGGAATACACATTTTCCTATTTTTGGAGTATGCATATTTTCATGCTCAAGTCCTGTCACATGTTTACAAATGAGACCCCTGGTGACCACAAATTGTTTTTAAGCCAGTTTGGATAATGTTACGTTATATAACACACATGCACAGTGAATGTATGTATTCATGGTATTATGTGCAACTGGTTTCCAAAACAGAATGAAACACATTAAAGGTAAAATTAAAGTAGTCAGCTGGGCATTCACCCATAAAATTAAGAAAATGGAGTGTACTAAATCCAAAGCAAAACTAAGAACTTCTCTAATCATTTTTTTTAGCTGTTTCAGATATAAACCATATCCATTGAAGAGAGTGTACATCAGTCAACACGCACCATGCTAGATCTCCTCCATGTGCCTATATGGATTTTTAGGTATCTTAAGCATTTCTTTTGTATTGCCTTGAAGGTTGATTTAACTTTCAGTTTTTCTTAGTAGTGTGATATGTGACAAACAACTTAAGTTACAGAGGTGATGTCAGTTAGATCTGTATAATGTATAATTTAGAAAACAAACTGCCTGAAAGTGTATGTTTTACAGTCCACAGATGTACTTTGCTGAGGCTATGAAATCAATTTCTTTGCACACACAGAAAATGGAAAGACGCTAAATAGCTGGGGACCTCCAGATTACACAAGGTCAACTGAGATCTTGAAAAACGTATATATGTTCGTAACAAAATACTTGAAACATCTTAATTCTAACTAAAAGTCCATTGTGTCAGTACATAGAGTAGCAAGGGGTTACATCTGTGTGAATCTACAAAATGAAAAAAACACAAGAAGGTTATTCTCATGTTTAATAATATAAAATAAGGTAAGAGACAATAAATTTTGACTGTACAACCTTCACCAAATGTGTCAGATTGTGCTCCACTCTTGTCAAGGCTGTCTAAGTTGCATTGCCAATTCACAATTTCATGAAATTTAGATTGCAATCCACATTTTAACAATAAAAATACAAGGCATACATAAGTATAAAACTTTAAACAGCAAAGAAGAATGTATTAATGATGCTGTTTAACAATAAAATGTTAGGTATGTGTTTGTAATCTAAAATGTCACTAACTATTGGCAGTTTATTTTTAGTGTTCCTCCTGTTTATTTACAGATGCAGTGCTTAACATATTGTATGGCTCTTGGTCTGCAAAATGAAACAGATTTGCTGACTTCATTTCCAGTTTTTTTTTTTTTTCAATGTGACGGAATACCTGCAATTTTTCTAAATATAATTAACAAGTTATGCAGAAATGTCCTGCAAGGTAAGACCCCAGGGAACCATATGTCTTGACTTTACATTGTTTTAGAAACACTGAGTGAATAGAAATTGGCAGACTAAGCTGGACTGAATGACTTGTTCCTGTCAAAACATTTTCTTATGTTCTAAGATTTGTGGGTTCATTAAAAACAAAAGGTGTAAAGAAAAAAAAAACAGTTGGAAGTAAGAAGAAAATTCAAGTAGAATGGGTGATTTGGGTGGGAGGGTTTGGCATTTTTCAGATGTGAAGGGCAGTGTGGGAAACAGGGTTTTTTTTTTGTTTGCATTTTCTGAAATCATTACTCAGGGAGAAATCCTGCAACTAGTTGCAAATATGGATCTGCCATGGGTATTGTAATGGATGTTACAAACACCAAACTGTCTTGTTTCATATGCAGTCATTTAAATATATACTATAATGATGGCATATTTAATAATATTGATAAGACAAATAGGGAAAAGTAAAGAGAAAGAGAGGCTGGGAGTCATGTGATGACACCACACGACGAACCACCTGGATTGGGACCCAAGTGCAGCGGGTGACACCTCAGCACTACACTAGACCAGTATGAGGTTTTTTATGGTGGCTGGAGTGCCAATCCTCCCACCAACCCATGAGTTTTCCCTGTAAGTAGGAGGACCTGCTGGCAGGGCTGGATGCAGGTTAACATCATACCCAGGATGAAGCAATTGCAGTTTAAGGGCCTTGCTCAAGGGCCCAGTGGAGCAGAGCCACGTCTGGAGGATTCAAACTCGCAACATTCTGATTGCCGGTGGAGATCCCTAGCCTCAGAGCCAGAGCATCAGAGTCATTTTAATGTAGAGCAACTAAAATGTAGCTATCAGGAAAAATAAACATACAATTAAAATCCAGTTTGAGCACTAAGAAGGTGAATAGAAAAGTCAAGACTACACGCTGATTGTCAGTATAAATGCGACAAGTTTTTGACATGAAATGCATTTATGAGTCAAATCTCCCGTTAGTCATTATTAACTCTACATTTGCAAACTGGAAAATGAACAGTCAGAATAGACTGGTGCACTTGAATAAATTTCAAAAAATGAATAACTTGTATGTTTACTAACTGTAACAGTACTTTTCTTCAGTGGATTAAAAAAATCTTTAATATAACCTCAGTGTTAGAGAAATGCAATTTTATTGATCACGATGTATTTACAACACCTATGGTTTATTCTGGGCGGCACGGTGGCGCAGTGGTAGCGCTGCTGCCTCGCAGTTAGGAGACCCAGGTTCGCTTCCCTGCGTGGAGTTTGCATGTTCTCCCCGTGTCTGCGTGGGTTTCCTCCGGGCGCTCCGGTTTCCTCCCACAATCCAAAGACATGCAGGTTAGGTGGATTGGCGATTCTAAATTGGCCCTCGTGTGTGCTTGGTGTGTGGGTGTGTTTGTGTGTGTCCTGCGGTGGGTTGGCACCCTGCCCAGGATTGGTTCCTGCCTTGTGCCCTGTGTTGGCTGGGATTGGCTCCAGCAGACCCCTGTGACCCTGTATTCGGAATCAGCGGGTTGGAAAATGGATGGATGGATGGTTTATTCTTTTTTGTTTGAATAATATCCATCCATCCATTATCCAACTCGCTATATCCTAACTACAGGGTCACGGGGGTCTGCTGGAGCCAATCCTAGCCAACACAGGGCGCAAGGCAGGAAACAAACCCCGGGCAGGGGTATATTAAATAGAGTAGGGGTGTCTAATTTTAATTTTATTGAGTACCAAAAATCACACTACCATATATACTCATGTTTAAGTTCTCCGGTGGATAAATCAAGGCTTGACTTTACCGTATAATTTCCGGTATTTTATAATATCGTATAAGTCGGGAAAATTCACGCTATTGGTCCAAGAGATTATGATATGCTAATGGCCAATTGAGAGAGTAACCAAGGAGCACACTGCCTTTTTTTCTATGCATTGTGCCTACGTGACCACAAAGTAATACCTGAACTATTCCAAAGTGATGTTTGCATTGATTTGTGTTTTTTGTATCTCACATCCTCAAACACCTGTATCGTAAGAGCATCTCTTATCTAAGATGGAGCGTTTGATCAGAAGAAAATATGAAGCTGGTTTTAAATTAAAAGTTGTTTAAGTGGCGAAAGAAATTGGCAACAAAATTCGATGTGTCTGAGAAACTGATATGAAACTGGAGGAGGCAAGAAGATGTAAAAAAAAAAAAAATGAAATGTATTTTTGAATGGTATATAAGTTAGGGTCTGATTTTATTATTGATTTTTCGTGTTTCAAAACCTGACTTATACTCAAGTATATACAGTTCCCTCCATAATGTTTGGGACAAAGACACATTTTTTCGTTGATCCACAGTTTAAAAATACAAATCAAACAAATCAGACATGAATAAGGTGCGCATTTCAGATTTTCATTTAAGGGAATCTGCATAAATTTTGTCACACAATATAGAAATGACAACACTTATTCTACACGGTCCACCCACTTCAGGGCACCATCATAATTGGAACAATTGGCATCACAGGTGTTTGTGATTCCTCAGGTATGTTGCATTGCTTCATTAGTGCAGGCCTAAGTTACCTAGACTTGGTTCTACCTATAGACTACCTTTGGAGTACTTTTGCCACTGTTCAACATGAGGACAACACCAACACCAAGAATAAAAACCATTAGAAAATGTGGTAAAACCTTAGGATTACCTCAATCAACTGTCTGGCATATCGTTAAGAAGAAAGAATGCACGGGTGAACTCAGTAATCATAAAGGGTCTGGTAGGCCAAGTTAGACCTCCACTGCTGACAATAGAAGACTCCTCACTATGGTAAAGAAAAGGCCCCAGATGCCTGTCTGACAGATCAGAAACAGTCTTCAGCAGGCAGATGTGCTTGTGTCAGAGAAGACTATCAGCAACAGGCTTCATAAAAAGAAATACAGAGCAAGATGCAAACTACTAGTTAGCCATAAAAAACAGGATGGCCAGATTACAATTTGTGAAAAACTCCTTAAAAGAGCGTGCAAAATTCTGGAAAAAGGTCTTGTGGACAGATGAGACAAAGATGAACCTATATGAGAGTGATGGCAAGAGCAAAGAGCAAAGATGAAGAGGAACTGCCCAAGGTACACAACATACCACCTTACCTTTTAAACATGGAGGTAGGAGTGTAATGGCTTAGACATGTATGGCTGCCAAAAGTACTGGCTCACTTACCTTCATTGATAACGTAACTGCTGACAGCAGTGGCATAATGAATTCTGAGGTGTAAAGAAACATCTTATATGCTGAAGTTTCAGTAAATGCTTCCAAACTCATTGGACGGTGATTCATCCTGCACCAAGATAATGATCTTAACATACTGCTAAGGCAACAAAGTCACAGACATCAAGAAGTCATTGCATGAAAGGGATATGTGACAAAGTAATACATATGACTGCTTTACTACACCTATCATTGCTGTGTCCTAAGCATTATGGCACCATAAAATGGGGGGACCATGCAGAAAAAGTGTTGTCATTCCTGCATAGTATTCTGCAATGTGTGCTTTATTTACGTCTGAATTGTTTGATTTGTAATTTAAACTTGTGGAGCAGAGGGGTAAATCAAAGAAAAATGTGTCTTTGTTCCAAACATTACAGAGTGCACTGTATACATTCAATGCAGGCTGGAAGCAGTGGTGCATTTAGAGGTAATGGAGTTCTATTCATAGACTTTATTAGGGCTCTATTCTTTCACCAAAACAATAACTGATTGATTTTAACAGGCTCATTAATGTGCTCATTAGTAAATAATGGAGCTATAAAAATGAATAAAATTAACACTAAATGACTCCAATGTAACACACATAAGTGATTGCTATATTCTAATAAAAAAATCCCCAGTTAGTTTTATTATTTCATTATTTTATTATTTCAACATTGACCCCAAAACAACAAAGTTAAGTAATGGATGGCAGCACAGTGGTAGCACTGCTGCTTTGTAGTAAGGAAACCAGGGTTTGCGTCCTAGGTCCTCTCTGTGTATTCCTTGTGTCTATGTGGGTTTCCTCCAGGTGCTCATGTTTCCTCCGATAGTCCAAAGACATTCAAGTTAGGTGGACTGGTGATACTAAATTGGCCCTAATGTGTGGCTGGAGTTTATATGAGAGTGTGTGCATATGCATGTGTGTGTGTGTGTGTGAGCTCACCCTGATTTGACTGTGCCCTGTCCAGGGTTTGTTCTTGCCTTTTACCCTAGGCTCCAGCACCCCCTGGACCTATTCAGAACAAAGCAGTTTAGAAAATGACTTTAGGCTAGGCATTCAACTAGGAAACAGAACTTGTTTAGAACATGAACCTATAGCCACCTGGGATCCCCAGGACTGAGTTTCAGAATTACTGGACCACTTTAATGTAAATCATGCACTGCATCTGAAGTCATAAGTAACACTGTTAAGTTACAGAGCCCTTCTTCAAGTCTGTTAAAATCAGTTCTGTCTAGGGATGGGATTTATTAGGCAGCAAGTGAACATTCAGTTTTTGAAGGTGATGTGTTAGAAGCAGGGAAAATGGGTAAGCTTAAGAATCCGAGCACCTTTGACTACAGCCAAATTGTGATTACTAGATGGCCGTGTCAGAGAATCTGAAAAACGCTAGGTCAAGTGGGTTGTTCCCTGGTATATCAGGGAGGTGGAAGTGGAAGTGGTCCAAAGAAAGACAACCAGTGAACCAGTAACAGTGTCATGGGCACCAAAGGCTTATTGATATACATGGGGAGTGAAGGCTAGCCTGTCTGGTCTGATCCCACAGAAGAGCAACTGTAGCACAAATTACTGGAAATTTTAATGCTAAAGAAATGTGCCAGAACACACAGTGCTAGATTGCTGCACATGGGGCTGCGTAGCAGCAGACCGATCTTATTGCCCATGCTGGCCCCTGTCCACTACTGAAAGCACCTACAATGGGTACGAGCACATCAGAACTATACCATGGAGCAATGTAAGAAGGTGGTCCAGTCTGATGAATCATATTTTCTTTTAGATTATGTGGATGGATGAGTATGTGCCTGTTGTTTACCTGAAGAAGAAATGGCAGCAAGATGCACTGTAGGAAGAAAGGCAAGCCAGCAGAGATATTATGAAGTTCTAGGGAATTTTCTGCTAGGAAACTTTAGGTCCTGGTATTTACTTACTTTGACACGTACCACCTACCTAAAGATTGTTGCAGATCACTTACACACCTTTATGGCAACAGTATTCCCTGATGGCAGTTGCATATTTCAGCAGGATAAAAGAGACCTGCTATACTGGAAAAATTGTTCAAGAATTATTTGAGGAAACATGACAAGAAGTTCAAGGTGTAGACTTGGCCTCCAAACTACTCAGATCTCAATCCAATTGGATGTCTGTGGAAGGTGCTGTAAAAACAAGTGTGATTCATGGAGGCTGAATTTCCTGTCTTGTCTTGTGTAGTCCATGCTTCAACAGAACTCAACAGGTCAGACCTACACAATATTATGCAGGTGGTTTTAATGTTGTGGTTGATAGGTGTGAGTGTGTGTGTATATTTTATATATATATATATATATATATATATATATATATATATATATATATATATATATATATATATATATAGTGGTGGATGACCAGCTTCATATTCCGGTCCTCACCTCCCAGGCCGCCAGGAGGAGCTCTCCCGACAGCATGGACGGGCCCCGAATTCCAGCAGGGCCTTATGGACTATGTAGTTTTTATGCACAGCCCTGCTGGATTCCTTGGGGGCCACTGGGAGTCGCTGTCACAGGGCCTGTGGACTCGTATATGCCCTATAACCCGGAAGTACATCATAATCCCGGGACAGGAAGAGACGACGTGCTTCCGGGGTGAAGATATGGACTATTTACCCTGACCCGGAAGGAATAAGGTCTTGTGGACTGTTGGGCAGGAACACCTCTGGGTCAGGGAGTATAAAGGGACGCTGGGGAAGCTGGGAGGTAGAGGGGCGAAATGTCTGGGAGAGGAGGAGTGATAATTGTGTTTGTTGTAGAGTTTATTAATTATATGAGTAGAGTGGAGTGGAGGGTGCTTAGTGCACATATTTAGAAATAAAACAATAATATTTATACTTTTATCTAGTGTCTGGCGTGTTACCTGAGGGTTCAAGAGGCGGACCAGAACCTCTACTGCGACAATATATGTACAGTATATACTGTATATATACAGTATATATATATATTGTGGAGCCGACCCGGACACAGACAGGCGGACATGTTGTTACTCACCACCACACGTGTTTATTTACAATAATATATACAATTAAATGGTCACTCAGACCCAGTTCCGTGCACAAAACACCCCAATACTCAGTCCTGGCCACTCTAATGCCTTTCTTTCGGGCCGCCTCCACTCTCCTCTCTTGCCTCGTCCTCTTCCACCCAACTCTAGCCCTGAATGAAGGGAGACGGCCCCTTATATAGTCTCCCAGATGAGCTCCAGGTGGCTCCCGGCATTTCCTCATTGGCCATGCCCCAGCATGGCGGAAGTGCCGGCTGTTCTCCCGGCAGCTCTCCGGGTGTCCTTCCTAATCTTCCCCCCAGCACTTCCTGGTATGGCGGAAGTGCTGAGGGAACTGGTCCCCAAGGCAATGGGGCGCCTCCTGGCGGTGACCACGGGCCCCTGCAGGGTGGGGCTTCCATGCCCTTAGCCCGTGGCACCCAAAGCAACCAGGAAGGCGGCCCCCACGTGATCCAGGGTGGGCGCAGACCCACATCCGGTTCCTCACAGCGTTCCGGCCGGGTCGTTGCCCCTGGCATCTCTGACAATATATATAGTGCATCCAGAAAGAATTCACAGCGCATCACTTTTTCCACATTTTGTTATGTTACAGCCTTATTCCAAAATGGATTAAATTCATTTTTTTCCTCAGAATTCTACACACAACACCCCATAATGACAACATGAAAAAAGTTTACTAGAGGTTTTTGCAAATTTATTAAAAATAAAAAAACTGAGAAATCACATGTACACAAGTATTCACAGCCTTTGCTCAATACTTTGTTGATGCACCTTTGGGAGCAATTACAGCCTCAAGTCTTTTTAATATGATGCCACAAGCTTGGCACACCTATCCTTGGCCAGTTTCGCCCATTCCTCTTTGCAGCACCTCCCAAGCTCCATGAGGTTGGATGGGAAGCGTCAGTGCACAGCCATTTTAAGATGTCTCCAGAGATGTTCAATCGGATTCAAGTCTGGGCTCTGGCTGGGCCACTCAAGGACATTCACAGAGTTGTCCTGAAGCCACTCCTTTGATATCTTGGCTGTGTGCTTAGGGTCGTTGTCCTGCTGAAAGATGAACCGTCGCCCCAGTCTGAGGTCAAGAGCGCTCTGGAACAGGTTTTCATCCAGGATGTCTCTGTACATTGCTGCAGTCATTTTTCCCTTTATCCTGACTAGTCTCCCAGTTCCTACCGCTGAAAAACATCTATACAGCATGATGCTGCCACCACCATGCTTCACTGTAGGGATGGTATTGGCCTGGTGATGAGCGGTGCCTGGTTTCCTCCAAACGTGACGCCTGGCATTTACAACAAAGAGTTCAATCTTTGTCTCATCAGACCAGAGAATTTTGTTTCTCATGGTCTGAGAGTCCTTCAGGTGCCTTTTGGCAAACTCCAGGCGGGCTACCATGTGCCTTTTACTAAGGAGTGGCTTCCGTCTGGCCACTCTACCATACAGGCCTGATTGGTGGATTGTTGCAGAGATGGTTGTTCTCCTGGAAGGTTCTCCTCTCTCCATAGAGGACCTCTGGAGCTCTGACAGAATGACCATCGAGTTCCTTCTCCCCCGATCGCTCAGTTTAGATGGCTGCCCAGCTCTAGGAAGAGTCCTGGTGGGTTCGAACCTCTTCCACTTATGGATGATGGAGGTCACTGTGCTCATTGGGAACTTCAAAGCAGCAGAAATTTTTCTGTAACCTTCCCCAGATTTGTGCCTCAAGAAAATCCTGTCTTGGAGGTCTACAGACAATTCCTTTGACTTCATGCTTGGTTTGTGCTCTGACATGAACTGTCAACTGTGGGACCTTATATAGACAGGTGTGTGCCTTTCCAAATCATGTCCAATCAACTGAGTTTACCACAGGTGGACTCCAATTAAGCTGCAGAAACATCTCAAGGATGATCAGGGGAAACACGATGCACCTGAGCTCAATTTGGAGCTTCATGGCAAAGGCTGTGAATACTTATGTACATGTGCTTTCTCAATTTTTTCATTTTTAATAAATTTGCAAAAATCTCAAGTAAACTTTTTTCATGTTGTCATTATGGGGTGTTGTGTGTAGAATTCTAAGGAAAAAAATAAATTTAATCCATTTTGGAATTAGGCTGTAACATAACAAAATGTGGAAAAAGTGATGCGCTGTGAATACTTTCCGGATGCACTCTATATATATTAAAACGTAGGGGGCAACTTAAGGGATCTTGTGACTGTAATTACATGCCTCCCAGGGATTGATGATGTGTTATAATGCCTGTTCTCTTACTTCCTCTGCAGATCAGGGGCCTCATGCATAACGGCGTGCGTAGAATTCACACTAAAACATGGCATACGGACAAAAGCGGAAATGTGCGTATGCATAAAAAAATCCAGATGCATAAATCTTTGCGCACGACAACTTCCACATTCTTCCGCTACGTAAATCCTGGTCTGCAAGAGATATAACACTCGTGCATGCGCCTGCTGCCCTTCCCAGACTCCTCCCAGAATTACACCTCTTTGAATATGCAAATCAATATAAATAGCCCCTTATGTTTTGCTTCCTGTGAAAACACAATGGTAAAAGCATGGAGGAAAAGAAGAATTTCAGCAAATACCAAGTAGAGGCAAGGAAAAAGTATTATTTGTTTGTTTAAGCAGTGATACAAACAACAGAAGGAAGTTGAAGTAAGAGAGTGATGGAGAAACATGAAAGTTCAAGTTCAGAAAGTCGCAAGGTGCCCGAAGCAAATAAGAAGTGGTCAGATATCAAAGTCACCGTGGAAAGGCGAGTCATTGCCCACTGTCAGAGTAACATATTAGGGTACAGAGAAAAGAAAAAGAAAATAGGGACACAGTTGAAAAAAATGTGCAAATGTCAACTTTAATCTCGAAATTTCAACTTTAATCATATAGTTTATTTTGTCATTAAAGGAGAACATCATAAACTTCATGTTAAAATCATTTAATTTAACAAGTTTCTCAGATCCCATCGTAACTAAAGTAGCACTTAAACGCTTTGTATTTTATGTGTTCTTCTATGTACTCTATGTGTGTGAATCACTACATGCTTCTTAAATGGACTTTCTCTTCCACCAACAACACACATAATACACTACATTCATGATGTTACAGTTCTCTGAGCAATTTAAATATTAACATGTATACTTGATATCATTTTCATAATGATAGGAATTAAAGCACACACAGAATTAGAGATGAGCTGGCACCCTGTCCAGAGATTGTTCCTGCCTCCCGCAAGATCCTTGCTGCTGCATGTGCGACCTTCGATGAAATAATTTATTGCAGCAGTACTGTCTCTCTCAAACGTACTAATCTCCAATTCTTGTCCTTCCTTTTCTTTCTCCAAGTAACCAATTGCCACACGATCAGCTCTGTAATAGATGCTAAGCCATCTGTAAAGTTTAAATGCAGATTCTTCAAAACATTTATGGAACAGAAATATCTTTATAGTACATGTTTAATTATTTCATCCATCTATCCCTCCAGGGTCGTGCCAATCCCAGTAAGCATACAGCGTGAGGCAGGAACAATCCCTGAATAAGGCACCAGCTTGTTGCTGCTGTTGTCCACCGTGTCCTTACATGTTAAATTATTAACAATATACATTATTTTAATGAAGTTTAAAACTTATCTGTATAATGTAATAAACATGCTTTACTTCATTTCATCTTAAAAATGATATCAAAAGCCCCTAGAAGATAGCGCTTGGAAATCTAACTCTACTTAGAAGCCAGTAGTCATCATATGTAAATACACGCTTTATAAAGTGGCTCAGGTTGTGCAATATTATAACTGTAGTGCAAGTTTACAGTGTGGTGATTGTACTTATAAGTACAAACAGTTCTACCAGGAACACTTGATGGACTGATTGAGTGTGTTTAGAGCTCTTGGGATGAAACTGTTTCTGAAGCACAAGGTCGCCACAGGAAAGGCTTTGAAGCATTTGCCGTATTGTATGGAAGAAGTTCAAATAGACTGTGCAGAGGGCTGAGACAGCGTATGCTAGATGCTGTATCCCGATAATCCGATCAGCTGCTGTATAGCAGCGATTCCATACTCAGATACAGTGAGTTAAATACTGCACTGACAGTGGCAACACTAAAGCAGCTATAGTATTTGGAATAGTTTGGTCATTCTGTGCACCATTATATGGTTACAGGTTGATTATAATCAGATGCCTTAAACTAATAAACGATAGGCGGTTAATTTCAGTGTATTTGATAAAGCTGTGTCAGGGAGGTGAATCTAAAAAAGAAAGGGAAACCACATAGGAACAATAGCATCACTTTGATGCTGGGTGTTGCCAGTTTGCAAAACCAAGTGGAGAACTTGCGTACACAAGGGATTGACCTGGTGTGAAAATGTGTGTGGCTTTACGCCAAGTTTAATTTTTATACATCACGATGTGAGCATGGAAACAGGCATATGCAACATTTTTGTGCGTACGCACCATTTATACATGAGTCCCCAGATGATTAGCAGCTGTAACATCTCAGTTGTCATTTTCAGTGTCTGTCCGTCTGGACCTGCCTTCTACTGTTGATAGGATATATAACTGGATGTTTGGCCATTTTGAGAGCAGTCCAATGCGGAACTCCCATCTGAAAAGACATTCTTTTCAATCATTGTTTATTTTTCTGCTTTTCAATTATACAGTGTCACCGGGAGGTGCTCCAACTCTTTACCGTGATCTGTTGAATCTTACAATATACCTATATATATTATATATACATACATACATATATATGTGTGTGTGTATATATATATATATATATATATATATATATATATATATATATGGTGTGGATGGCGGTCGTTTATCCCGGCCAATACCCCCAAGCCGCCAGGTGAAGCCCTCCTTGCACCATGGAGGTCCCCAGAAGACCAGCAGGGCATCATGGACAATGTAGTTTTTATGCACAGCCCTGCTGGATGCCATGGGGGCCACTAGGGGACGCTGCAGGGAGGAGTAATGGATATTTTCCCTACGCCCCGGAAGCACACGTGGACAAGAGGAATGACGTGCTTCCAGGGTGAAGAAAAGAACTTGTATCTGACCCGGAAGGGATTGAGAGTCATATGGACTGGGGATTAGGAACACTTCCGGGTCAGGAGATATAAAAGGACTGTGGGAGCTCCCAGACGGCGAGCTGAGCTGGGTAGAAGGGTGGCAACGCGTCTGGGAGCTGGAGGATTGGTTTATTGTGTTTCTTAGTGATTATTTGTGATTTGTATGAGTATTGTGGAGGAGAGGGTGCTTTGTGCACTGTGGAAGATTAATAAAGTTATTATTGAGACTTTTACCTGGTGTTTGGAGTCATGGACAGGGGTTCAAGGGAGCGAGAGCGCCCCCTATCTACCACTATATATATATATATATATATATACAGTATATATATATATATATATATATATATATATATATATATATATATATATATATATATATATACACTTTTGAATTCAGTACAGGGACTAACAAGTGTTTAGATTTGATGTGAGCAAAGCAGATTTACAAAAATGACAGTAGTTTTCATTTATGTTCCTTATTTCACTCTGCAGGTTGTTGTGTCTGTGCCTGGACTGCAATGCTTGAGTTGAGCTTTGTTGATAGCAAACTTTATAAACCAACTAAAAAAAAAAAAAAAAGATTTTTATGCTTTTATTAGTAAAATCTATAGAATATTATGAGCTATAATCTGTACAATACTTCTGGCAGTATGATTCCTGTCTTTATGAATACTTTAGTAGGTAATGATTTAATTTACAAATGATGTTGTGAGATTGGTTATGTATCACAAATGTTAATGCTATTGAGTCTGAGTTGGTCTGTGTTAGAGTGCATTACTTAAAGAAAAAATATACGAGTTAACTTCATTAAGAAAAAAAATCAATGCAAATCAAGGCTGTCAATAATTTGCCAGCTTTCTTCATTTAATGAGGAGTTAATAGCTGAAATATTGTGTTTTTTTATAATTTACTTATTCTGCAGCTACTTATTTTTGTTAATTGTATGTATTATGTCAATGTTTACTTGTGTCATAGGGTGATCTGCATTTTTGACATGCTACATTAAAAGAGGCCTTGTTTAAAACGCAAACCCTCCTATGTTTGTACATGACCCAGATTGCTTTCTATAGCTACCTCACATTATTTCTTTATCCGGTTCACTACTTACTTCACTGTTCTTCTTTCCCTGTACAGCCATAAGACATATTTTTAAACCAGAAAAAAGTAAGTGAAAATTAATTGTACACTGAAAAAAAAATCAGCAGATAGTAAAAATGTTTGACAGACAAGTAAGCATTTCTGGTGTCATTCATGTAACAACACAATATTACATTCTCAAACTTGTTAAATTCAATTCAGGGCGTACAAGAGCAAAAAATAGATCTGGACCACTCATGGACACACACGCACGCACACACACTCACACCCACACATGACCAATTTGGAACTGGCAGTTATCCTAACCTGCATGTCTTTGGTGATGTGGGAAGAAAACTGGTGTACCCAAAGGAAAGAAGAATGTGTAAAGGCCACAGGGTCTTCAACTGGGAAGTAGACTCAAACCCAGCAAGCCGGACCCGCGAGGTGGCAGAACTACCCATTCCTACCCTGTACATTTTTCAACAAAAGAATAAAACTTGCTCTTTTTTGTATCAGAAGACAAAAACTTTGGAAGATCTTTTTTACCTTGTGTTAAATTAAAACAAGCACATGTTAGCTGGAAATGAAAAAAAATGTATTTGGGTGTTAATTCTGAATATAATGTTCAGAACAGAATAACTATTACTTTACTTTTCTACTGTATAACATAAATGTCATATTGCTATTCCATGCACAACATAATATTTTAATATTTTTACATGAAGAAGTAAAACATTTTAAACTGAAAAAATAAATTGAATGTTTGGATTTAAAAATAGTTGTTGCATAACTTTAACTGCTAATCTCACCAACACTCTGAGTATAAGACAGTAAATACAGCAGGACTTCAGCAAAAAACCTTTTTGGTGTAATATCTGAAATATTAGGAAACATACTTCAGTTAATATATTGTAATAATCATATTTACAAATACAGTATATTGTGTATATGGCATGCAATACACAGTGTGATCAATCCTACGGCATCATTCATGCTTTATCTTTTTGCCTGGACAAGTCGTCCCAGTGATTCCAATTTATTTTGATCTCCTTGCAAGTCAGTAAAAACAGTTCAGGTATGTCTTTCTGCCATCAAATGTAGGCCTCAGTTTACAACTTTATTGCTTACTTGTACTCGATTAAGAATAAGTTTATAATTTTTGCTGTTTCACAGAACGCTTTGCTCTAGAATACATCTCAATATCAGAAACTCCTATGAGATACCTACTAGATAGTATTTTCAAATATGTTTGAAATATAATGCAATATACAAAAATGATAAGCATTTTGAAATATAAAATAAAATTTTAAAATATACTGTACTGTATTATAATTAGTATTATAGTCTATTTAAAATATTTGTCAATATTTTGTAGCATGTATTTGCAGTATTTTATTCCTAGCATTTTAAAAAATATTAAGAAATCTATTTTTAGATTTTGAAAAATATATTGCAACTTATTATGGCGCTTTTCCACTGCATAGTACGGCACGACACAGTTCAGTTCAGCTCAGTTTTGGGGGGTTTTCCACTGGGAACAGTACCTGGTACCTGGTCCTTTTTTTAGTACCACCTCAGCCGAGGTTCCAAGCGCGCCGAACCGTTACCAAAACGTGATGTTTAAACTCTGCTGGTCACTGAATGGCCGGAGAAAATCGTCATTACTGCGTCACTGGCTATTCTTTTCTTTAAAGGTACACACACGCGGAAGTTTGTGTCCCGTCTCTCCATCGCTGGACGCAGTTTGTTGCATAAGTGGATGAATGTTTCTTCAGACATTCGAAAGTTCTCCAGCCTCTGAGTGTTTGTAAAACCGGGAACAATCACATCCCACCACTCTGAGGCACGGTTAAATGTCCAAACAGATGGTCTGTTGCGGCGACTTTTTTGCAAAATGTGGAAGATCTGTAATATACAGAATCAGCATTTTAATGTTACACTGACAGTTAAGTTCATTTTATGCTTTGCAACAGTGATAAAAGTTAGCTAGTGATGTGCTTTTTTTTAGATGCTTACCGTTGCGCGTCGTCGAGCTAAAGTGCTGTCGTTGTCTGCGTGTTGTTGTAAAAGTTCCACGGTGTCACGGCAGTAGAGGCGGCGCAACTATAACGACATGTGAATAATCCCGCCCACTCTAAAGCGGTACTAAACTGCAGTCGAAACGCAAACCGAGCCGAACCAAGGTGAGCTGTACTGAACCGTGCTGTGCCGTACTATGCAGTGGAAAAGCGCCTTTAATACCAAATTAGCAATAATTTACATATTTTACAATACATTTCAATATACTTCAAGATATTGTAATACACTTATTCTTAAAATATACTCATATAAGTGCAGTAACAATTTCGTTCAACAATATTGTCATGTGTTTCTATTTTGTAAGGGTAATTTTACTGTCTTGCATTTTACCTTTGAGGACTGTTGACAGTTAATAGTGCTGCTCTCAAAGTCTCAGCACCACCTATGTGCGATGTACGAGTTCTTCCCTGTGTGTTTGTATTTTGACTCTGAGCACATCATTTTGGTTTCCTTCCTCACATCAAAGAAAAGCAGGCTGGGATGACAGACAACTCTAAGTCAGTTGTCATATCTCATTAAGGGTGGGTTTTTGCTATGAGTCTGATGTTGTTGGAATTGGCTCCAGCTCCCCATGACTCTTTAGTGGAATGCAAGTTTATTAAAAAGAAGACCGATGTCTTGTTTTTTTCTGAGAGTTAATGCTTCTGGCATCTGAACATATGAAAATAAAGAACAATGTGGATTTTAAATATATTATGTACTTTTTCACAGAGAATGGTGTTACTGTACTATTGCGGTTCATGTAGCTAATAGTACTGTTTCATGAGTCTGACAACTTATCAGTTTCCTTTTTCTGTGCAGCAGGATTTTCAAAATCTACACATTTTCCTTGAACAAGTCACCAACATGACTTTCTTCTTCACATATTGACTGACAACACTCAGCTCTTTAAACATCTCAGCCTTGGGTATGCTCCATGATCAATGGTTATGTGTCAGTGCACTTCTTTATGTTAAAGTAAATACATTAAAACAAGCAAAACAGAACAACTCAAAAAGCTCATCTCTTTCCATGAGGGGCTGCATGTTGATTAGCACATGCAATTAGGAATTTCACTGTAATCCCTACATGTATCAGTAAGGACCATATAAACATTTCAGTGTCATTGTCAGTGTAAATATCGGCCTTCAGCCCTTTTCTATGAGCAGCCTTAGTATAACTCTTAACTGTATCCCTACCTATGAAAACTCTTGCTTACTTTTTAATTTAATTTTTATTCATATCTTCAGTGATCAGATCATATAAACTAAATTTACTGTATGTCCACTAACACTTAATAGATTTAATTATTTACCTTTTTGTAACAGAATTGCTCAAGGTTTGGTGAAATGCTTCATAGAAAATAAACGTTAACTTACTGAATTCATTGCACACATGTAAGGAAATAAAGCTGTTACAAGCCATTGTTTATCACTTGCTATTCAGAAGATCCAAGCCAAGCTTTTCTGAATGTTCATAATTCCCCTGCCAAGAAAGGAGGGCTGTTGACAGATAGGTGACCTCCCCATGTACAAAAGAGGCATTGCCAGTTGAGGGGATTGAGCTGTGCCAAACCAGCTTAGCACCAACCTTTAGCTCAAAGACATAAGATAATGAAAGATACAGAAAGGAATCACAATATTGTACTTCGCACAGCACAGTAGAATGGAAGAATTATTAGTTCTATTTTTAAATATTTAAATGGATGATTAATAAAATGGTCATTTATCACATGTAGCTATACACAGTAAGGTAACATTTTATAGTTGCATTGACTGAGAACCAAATTTTTCCGCACACTCACGTCATATATTAAATAAGTGGTACATATATTGTATTTGTATACTGCTGCTGGATTATGTGAATTTCCCCTTGGGATTAATAAAGTATCTATCTATCTATCTATCTATCTATCTATCTATCTATCTATCTATCTATCTATCTATCTATCTATCTATCTATCTATCTATCTATCTGTTAACACATTGATTGCAAAGTACTGGTCTGAATGGAAAACACAGTTAATAATGGCAGGGAAAGACCTAACAATTAATTTTGAATTCATTTAACATTATACAGAACTTTGTGTACATCACACCAGTGTGACTTGAGCAGAAGGAAACGAAAAGAGTATTGATAGACTTTATGGACTAATCCCTAAGTTTAAATCTGTTGGAACCCTTTACTGGACAAGTTGTCTAGAAATGGAGATTTTCATACCATGTTGATAGATAGTGAAATTCTTGCTGGGTCATTTAGTAATAGGGAAGTATTTGCCAGATATATTGATTGTAATGCAATGTTTTGAAAGCTACCACTACTGGTAAAACAAGCAGTTGCATGAATAAATGTGTCTCATCTTTCCACATATCCGAACAGAGAATGTATTTTCATTCAAAGAGGAATACCGAGAAATTGAGCAAGACAGTCCAAAAAGTCAATGCCAGAGCCACTGCAAAGTGCCATCTAAAAGATGCTACCCTCAGCAACACCCCATCATCCTGAAAGACCAGCTGGGCTACTGGCGTGACGCACAGCTACAAGAGAGGGAGCACTCCCCACAGAGGCACCATAACTGCACCCTGCAGACCTCTAGCTGTCAAAGGAAGCCTCCCATACTGGCCAGACACAAGGAAGGGTTAGTGCACTGCACTCCCAGAAGCTCCTGGATTTCAGGGTTTTCTCAAACTGACAACAAAGGGCAGAGCACTCATAACATTTTACCTCCCTGCCGTTTCAAGGAAGCAAGCATGCAGAGTGCCAAGAGAGAAGCTTGACTGTTTGCACTGGGGCTTAAAAACATTAATTATAAGAAAGTGCACACGTGTCAGCTGGGTGACACAATTTATACGCACTGAACTCTGAACCTGGCAGCTATGTTTTGACCATTATGATAAATTATTCAAGGGCATTTTATTTTGGGAAAATTCTGAAACACCAGTTTTGCCCTGTAATGCTACATATTGCACAGCGAATCATCACTTGGAAATAAAGCACGTCAAAAATAAACAAAAAACGCAAGATTTTTCTATACATGCATAACATCTGCCTGTACAGGAGCAATTCTGGCAAATGTTTGTTTTGTTTTTCAATGTGTGAACTACAAATCATTATAAATGTTAAATGCCTGAATAATTAAGGATTTTTTTTGCAATGGCACTGCTTATCAGTATGGGGTAGGGATAAAGACCACATAGGGGACTAAATAACAGTTTTAAATGCTAGAGTCTAAGTAGAAAATTGGTTTAGCATGCAGATAGAAAACCTAACAAAAGAAACATATATCTAAGCTCGAAGTGATTGAAGTCCCTGTCTTTCTGATGAGAAAAATGTTTGATTTACTCCATGGGTCTTACATAAACTGCTAGCTTAATTTCACACTGTGGATCTGAAAATGACAACAAACACTTTAATTAGAAATGATGCAAGGAAGGACTTTCATGTTTTTTGAGCGTAGAAAAATAGGTGAAGGACTCAGATAAATCCCTTACATACTCCAAACAGACTAAATAAATATATTGCACCATTTTGCATTTATTTTCATAACTTGCTTATTATCATAACGTACTTGTTTCCATTTTCGGACGTGGCTTTGCATTTCGTTACAAATTACCAAGATTTTGTTTTCCACTTCCAAAGAAGGTCATTCTTTAAATATTTGACTCTCTGTGTCGTGGAAGCGTGTTGGGTAAAAATATAAGCAGCGCAGAGAGGAGGTGATCCCCCAGAGTGAGTTAAGGACTCGATTCAAAAAATATATCAGGAAAAGGCAAACAAATAATGAATTACATAAATCAGCAATTGAAAGAATGCTATTGCCTTTAAACAGGTACACTAATACGACTCTCACAGTCATGTATGACTCGGGATTAGTGCTAAAGACGAGGAATAATTGGCAAAACATGTTGGCAGGGTGACGTTGTTGAACTGTGGCTACGGTGCGTAGAGACTGCAAAAAAACAGGAAACCCTTAGTACACGGGAAACGTCAAAGTAAAGAAATCCCAGATCAGTCATTAAACCTTAAGATGATATAACTAAGCAAGTGAGTGAACAAACAACAAATGTATAAGGGTTTTATAATTTCAATTTTATGTGATCACCATGTATTCATTGTGAAAAAAGCAATGTGAGGGAACTTTAAGCAACATGCAGAGCAGCAGTGTTTCCATGAATTTATGACTAGCCATCATCTGCATTTTTATTATTAGACTAAATTAACACCCAGTAGATGTTCTGCATTTGCATTTGTAATATCCTGAGTAGAAAATATTAATCTGGACAAGCATATACAATGCACATTTTAAATGTGGGCTGAGAAAACAAGTAACCTGAACAGCTAATAAAACCATCCAAGCATTTATCCATCCATCCCTTTTTGGACCCCCTAATTCCAGCTGAGTATCATAGGGAGAAGGCACCCGGACAGATTTATTCAGATTAAAGGAGAAATTAGTTGAAGTGATCTGCATGCAGCTAAGTATTTGATGCATTTTTTCTATGCAATTATAGAAAGCGTCTTTTGAAAAAGCAACCCAAATTAATTTTTATCCCATTAAAAGAAGTGTGCCTTCATTGGTTTTTCAAAGCTGGTTTACATTTTCAATACACATTTTATCAAATTAAAACATGTCAAAAGAAAAAGACCAATAATTTACCTGAAAGCTATCATTTGTGCACCCCAGTAACACCAGGTTGGCTCTGTCTCTCTCACTGGAAATCGGAGACCAAGGCCAGGCACTATCATTAATTGTTGGCCACCAGCAAATAGCCATATCCTGCAAGCAGTTTAAAGCCAAGCGGCGATCCACCCTTCGTCCAGATGGTCCTGGTAAATCCACATAGGAGACCTGATGCAAAACACACACACACACACACATTTGATATTATCCTGTAATTTATATTTCTTAGGGTGCTTGACTCTCGTCGAGCACTGAATGTTTCAAGGAGTGAGTTCTGTTAATTAGCCGGGGTCCTACATAGACAACAGCTACATTTTACTTATTGACTACAGAGATTTCTAGAGACAATATAAATAAAAAAAAGGAAATAAAAGTGCTGTCAATTTAAAGTTACATCAATCTTTTATTCATGTATGTATATATTTACTTCCATTTTGATTATTAATGTACACCAACATTTCTTCATTAAACAACCAGGAAAAGAATTTAAGAATACATTCTAATTTACTAGCATACTTATAACTTTAATATCCTTATTTATTTTGGTTACATCAAAACAAGAAAAATGACAATTAGCAATGTTCTTTCATATTTTTAAATATAGCTTTTTAACCCTCGATTGCTCTCTGGTATATTAGAATACAACTCTATTAGGCACTTATCAAATGTGTATTTCTTTTCAGAGCAATTTTACTTTGAGATGCAGTTGTTTGAAAACATGAGCAGCAGACCATTTGGACAAGGCATGCAGCTTCTCCATCTTTCCCAAAATATATAAACAGATAAACAACTTCACATATATAGATTGCACTGCATTTCCAGTCAAGGAATTAATAGCAGCCTGATAGCAAAAGGAAAAAAAAAATACCATCTTGCCTTTGCTGGTCAGCAATAATCGAACCACTTTCTGGGGATTAGGCGCACAGCTTAGCCTACTGGACCAAACACTAGCGAAGGGCAGGGGGTCCTCTTATCAGGAAAATGCTTCTGGAGCCAGTCTCACTACAGGACAGATTGCTTTCATATTCCCGTCTGCACGGCAACAAAGGATGACGGTAATGCGATAATGCCAGAGTGCAATGGGTGTTAAGGACCCAATGCATTTATGTATTGTATTTAGTAAATAATCAGGCTCATCCAAATTGTGATCTCACCACTCAATTGAGGCCATTAAAATGGGGTTAATGCCTTAAAATCCTTAGCTGAAATTTATGTGTACAAATAAAAAAGTATTTTCTGTTTGCACAAACCAAACTATTGCTGACCTCCTTCTAACCTGAATGCACATCAAAGGTAAAGGCAATCTTTGCAATTATGGCATTCCTCACATGTCCAAAATATTTTACTTATTCCTACTCAACAAACACTTTCTTATACATGACATTTTATATTGAGTTACTCATTGCACATTTTTAAAATAGCGCTTGAGAAAATGTAGTTAAATGTAACATGCTTAAGCAAAAGGCACATAAACATTAAATAGATAGATTGGGTGGTGGGTTAGCAACAATAATGGAAATAAGAAAGAAAATGCTTCAAATAAAATTTATAAATAAAAGTACATTATATAAAAATAAAATAAAAATATATATTTTAAAATATAATTACAATTTGATAACAAATTCTGACTTGACACACTCAAATGAAAATTTCAGTTTACAATCTTAATTACAATTTCTAGTGAAGACTGCATAGACTGATAGATGAGAAAAGAACTATATAACACATAGATAGATAGATAGATAGATAGATAGATAGATAGATAGATAGATAGATAGATAGATAGATAGATAGATAGATAGATAGATAGATAGATAGATAGATTTTGTTTTTTGTTTTTTTGTTTTTTCTGTCCCCCCGGCCACTGAACCTTACTCTTATTCGATGTTAATGTTGATTTATTTTGTTTTATAATTGTGTCTTTCATTTTTCTATTCTTTAATATGTAAAGCACTTTGAGCTACTGTTTGTATGAAAATGTGCTATATAAATAAATGTTGTTGTTGTTGTTGTAGATAGATAGATAGATAGATAGATAGATAGATAGATAGATAGATAGATAGATAGATAGATAGATAGAAAACACACTATATGATAGATAGATAGATAGATAGATAGATAGATAGATAGATAGATAGATAGCACCATAATTTAAAATATTTTACTAAAACTCCAAACACTTCATTAAATGACATTAAAATATTAATAACGCTTTTGAATGCATGGATACATTTTCCTTAAATAATAGGAATTACGGAGGATGAAAAAACACAATTATTTCACATGAAATGAACCTGTCGTCTCAAAACAAGATTTTTTTGGGGTTGTGGATTCAGCAGGCAAAACTATGTAGAGAATCTTGGATGGAATAAGTCATGTATTACTTATAATAAAAATAATAATCTTGTGCAATAGTGTTCATGTGCAATTAAGGTCTTATGTTGAATGTTTGTGTTCTACCTTATTTCTTCTTATCCTTTCTTATGCTTTTGTAATTATATTTATTTATATTTTGACACCGCAGGGACTGCACCTAATTTCATTGTATTTGTTACAATGACAATAAAGATATTCTGATTCTGATTCTGAATAGTAATAGTATTAATATACTTGAAATATTTCTCCTGATATCTATTTTTATTTATTTTTAAATATAACAACAGCAACACCATTTATAAATCTTGCTAAAAATAGCACCAGTCATGCAAAGTTTTTAGTAAAAGTGCTGTCAAGAATGAATAAAAACAGCAAAAGAATGTCTGAAAGTAAATGTTAACGATAATATATTGAAACCATAAATTTCATATAAAGAGACATGTGCAATTTCATCATAAAGAACTTGCAATCAATATTTGTGGTATCATTTTCATTTTTAAATGCTCACTGTGTGCTCACCAGCACTATCGAGGATCCTCTTTGACAAGTTGCAGGTTTGCTGACTCTGCAGTGTGTTTCATTTACAATCTTGTAACATGAATTCAGTTTCCCTCACTCTAGAATCTTTTAATTTAGGAGATGGCATGAACACTAAGGCTGGAAGTTTAAAATATATTTAAAATAAAAAGACGTTCACACTAATCTGATCAAAAAGAGTTTTCCTTGACTTTGACTGTAAATCCTAAATTATGTACTTTGATGAGATAAAATAACCATGGGGCCAAAAATTAAGAGAAAAAAAAAACGCCAATAACCATCACAAAAGTAGCTAAAAGTGCAGCATAATGTGCCAGATTAATACTGCTTACATTATATTCACTGATTTTTAAGATATTTGAATTGACATTTGAATAATATTCTTTTACAATATTGTCACAGTTTAGTTCACCTGTTTGCTGAGTAATGCATGCAGGGTCCTCCAAAAATTAGTGGGCAGTAGAACTGCTAATCAAGTCAAAGTCAAAGTCAAAGTGAACTTTATTGTCATCTCAACCATATACAAGTATACAGATAGACGAAATTGCGAAGCTCAGGGTCCACAGTGTAACAACATGATGTGCAAATAGTAAATTAAAAATAGAATAAAAATTTTTAAATTTATAATTAAAACACAAACTTCACAAAATGCTGAAATGTGTACCATTGCCATTGATTGAGGGCCTGAAGTAAGTTGAGATGGTCCTGCCTTGACTGGCAGCCTGCCTATTGGGACATTACCCTGCTCTCACACAACTATAAGTATTTGGTCCAAGGAAAACATGTTTCCCATTACCTCCTACAAGAGGAAAGGGGGAGAGGAAGCACCCCGTTTCTTTACACAGTGGGATCTTGATCAGAACTCTTTCTTTAAAACCTTTGTGGAGACTAACAATGATCTGGCCAAGAGGTAAGAATCTCAAGCACCAGTGCTCCAAATACATATAGTTATCTTAAAGTAGCTAAAGAAAAAGCCTGATAAAGTCTGAAACGCTGTTCCAATCTGTTGGGCCATCTGGTAAAAGATCATTTTTAAATGTTTTCTTATTCAATAAAAAACATGGAACTGCTGATAGAAGTGTCTTACTGTGTCCGTAAATTTGTTGCATTCCTTCTAGGATGCAAAATTCTGCATTTTAGTAGATGCTATTTCCATACTACACATTTTTCAGAATATTCCTGCTGTGTAATTCTATATGTGTAAGTCTATATACAGTATTTACTATACACATCCAGAAGAATGAGGTGGTCCAATGCTGGTTTATTCTGTATTTCCGCAAAAGAGTAAAATTGGCTACGCAGTTTCCTGCCACAGTAGGTTTCATAAGAAGAATGAGAGGATGGTGCTGCTCCACTCAACGCTGAACAAGTCCGTAAAACAATATAAATAAGGGCTCATAGGCAGCTAATGTGCAAGAGACACGCCTTCCTCATGTGCCAAGTGTGCATGCATTAGTTTTTAGTCTAGTTGTAACTGAAGAAGACAAAAAATATCCACCGAGTTTATTACTGCCACATCTCATCTTTGATCGGCAATAAAAGACAAAAATGTGATCAAAATGAAAAACCTCAAAAAATGAAGCTATAGATAATTTACTGTAAGCATTTTGACATTTATTATGTTTTTGTCATTCCTTTACTTAATCATGTGTTTTATCATTAGCATCCAGGCATTCCCCTTATTTCTATTATGTACACTTTTTCTTGACATTTTGATTTGTATTCCAATGCCGTTTAACAAAGCAGACATTTCTTCAATTTAGAACTGAAAGTGATCCACTTACAACCCTGTTAAAAAGATTAACCCCATTACTGTTTAATCGTATCCAGTGCTTAGAAACATACTGCTTAACCTGGATCTCCTAATGGGACTCCTAGAGATACTGAGCACTGGTGGTAATGTAATCAAACAGGACATAAAATTATAGCTACCTTGAGTTCAGAAATTGAAAGCTTTTCCAGTCTTCTGCTCAGATCAGGGGAGCTTTGTTTTTTAGTGAACTGGACATAGCACACCTTATTTTTTTCCAGGAAAGTCAAAATCATGAAAGTGTCGGCGAGCACAACTGCAAGGGGGAGAAAAAAAAAGAATGTAAGTGATAAAGATAAAATAAAGATTCCAAATGTGTTGCTTGCTCCAAATATAAAATATATACACATAAACAACTGCAATACAGCAATGCATTTGTGGCGTGGCTTGGGATTGTATTCACTTCAGATGGGTGCTATACGCTATAAACAGAAATATGGGTGCTTCATGTAGCTCTTTAATTATGGCATTCTTGTAGGTGTTAAAAAATAACTAAAACAAAAGCAAATCAACTGGTCATATTCATCCATTTTCTTTTTGTTCCTCAATTCTTTGTAAGACCACAAAAGCAGATACCAAATAATAACAAGTGAACTTTATCTCCTCTGACTACATCTGGAGGAAGGAGTATACCGTTCAAGCTGCTAAAAGTTAGTTTTACTCTTCATGTGGGATGCCTCTAAAAATAATTCCTACTTATGTAAAAGTGTTTCTTTTGTACTAGAGTGATTAAATATTTTTGATTGAAATATTATCTTATATGCTTCAGGACTTCATTCTGAGATGTACATGTTAAGTTTACTTATTTTGAACTGAAAATCTAAGAAAAATAAATGCCAATTTACAATGAACCAATACTAACATTTCTTAAGCAAAACGGTTTTTTCATTCCCGAAATTTCTATTTAAAATATTAATGAAATGAATGCAGTCTTAATTGCAGTTAGTGCCCAAGTCTGACTACTAACCCTCAACACATCACATTGAAAAGATCACACATTTTTCACACTGAAACAGTCAGAAGCTGTAACTCAATTTCATGATGTCCTGTAGCTGCTGCATGTCATAAATTTATGTCTCAGATGTCCAATTCATAGAAAAGGTAATGAATGAAAATATTAATTAAAACCCCCAAACATAATTGAAGGTCTCCCCTATTCTGTTTTCTGTGCCCCATATCTGACTGAACAGTAAGCCTCAGGTGTATTCAGCATTGTTGGACAGATGCACAGATGAGTCCCAGGGGTACACGCCTCCATTCTTCCCAAATAATTGCCTTTAGTTCCCCTTTTGTGGTGAACTGACAATTGCAGGCTGCTTTCAGCGGCAGCCCAAAGCCTGGAGTCTTGGGGGCTTGGGGGAGGGGGATGTGCCAGGTGAAGGAGGAGGAGGAGGCGGCGACGAAGGAAGAAGATGCTTGGATTCAGTCCATGTGAGGAGATGCACATCTCATTGCAATTTGTGGGGTTGCGGTTCAGGTTGAATGCTTCATTATCAGCTATGCAACAAAGATATTTTTCTTTCATGTGTTTTTATTTAGACAATATCAAGCAGCATTTGGCATCAGGCAGGTATTCAAAAAATTTTACATTTGTAACCGTACTTATTGGATTACATGGAAATTTCCCCTTCCCGGATAAATTTGGACAATTGACCACTCCAAGTCTGTAAGCTTTGATATGTGATGGACTGTTAATTAAATTACAACAAAGCACTCAAGATTTTAAAGGCTGCCTTTTAAAGCAACTCAGCATGATTGTTCAAAAGGTCTAAACTTAAGTGATGGTTGTGCTGCCTGACAGCAGAAAATTGACGTGTATTCATTTCAGATGAGAGCGCAAATAATTGTAAATGATGACAGTGCTTCAATCCTGTTTTCAGTACAAATCTGAACTCAAGTCCTATCTTGATCATATTTGTAAATATTAAATCAATGACAATGTAAATATTAAACAAATGACAATGAAAAAGAAAATCAGCTTCAGAGTCACTTATTAATTATCGACTAATAACAGTTTCTACACCGTGCTGCTTATTGATACATTGTAATTTAACAGTTAAAAAAAAGCAGAACAACAAAGAAATACACACTTTTTGAATTTTGTTAATTATTATTAATTGCAAACTGGAGACGGTTAATAATCCAAAAATATACATATATATTATCCAGGGATATATGCTAGACTGCTGTGTGTTGTTTTTCTTTTCTTTATTCATTCATCCACTGAAACTGCTTAATCCAGTTTTTCGGTAGCAGGCCAGCATAGCGTATCCAGCTGTATCAAGCATAAGGTAGAAAGCAATCGTGGACAGGGCACAAGTCAAATGCAGAGCACAATTGCCCATGCCAGCCCAATTCAGAGTCAAGAATTAACTTTACCCTCACATCTGCGGGACACAGGAGGAAAACCCAAGCAGACAAAGGGAGAATGTACAAAGTCCAGGCAGACAGTGGCCAGGGTGGGATTTTTTACCCAGTGCAATACAGCCGTGAGGTAGACACACACACCTCTGTGTGTACTTATTAATTTCTAACACACTTAAGCATCTTTATGAGACATAAACAGTAGGGAGTGCAAACATATAAGCAGTACAGTGTTTTGCATTTATCAGTAGTTCTTAAGTTTAGAGTTGTCCATCAACTGATTCATTTTCTAAACCTGCAGTTTTTATGAGCCATTTGAGAGGAGTCAGTGTCTATCAAGCATCGCCATGCACAAGAATGAAATCAACTTTGGGCAGCACGTCAGTCCGTCACATAGACACACCAACACTCATAATGGGTCAGTTTAGATTTGCTAGTCTTGTAATACGAGTGGGGAAAAAAAGGGAATACCTGGAATAAGGATATTGCACCGTGAGAATGTGCAGACTCCAAAATAAACCATTGCTGTCTAGTTCGGAGATTGACATGTGCTGCTCTGACACCAAGATAGGTTCATAATGTCTTATTAATGCAATATACAACAAAAGTATCGTGATATACAAAGTTCTCATTTTTAGAACAGAAACTGGAGGAATGCCAGCACAAGAAAATGCATCACTATACATCTGCAGTACAAAGTTAATTATACAGTAGTAGTACAAAACACAAGACAAAAAAATAGCCATTATCATCAGCTGCAGCATTGAATTTATTCACAACATCCAGCCATTTAATTTCTTCATCCGCTTTCTCTTAGTCCTGGTCAGAACAGGTGTGAGATGGGTGGGCTTGCGCTTTATTTAGAATGTCAGAAGCGAGCCAAAAAATATTAAAATAATACAAATGACATCTGTAGTGAAAAATAAACATCTGTCCATTTTCTAAAGCCAGTTACTTCAGCACAGACAACGAGGTAAAGGAGCCACACGCAGGGCGCAAACCAACCCCGGGTAAGACATCAGTCCATCCAGTGATGGACTAACAGATGGACATACTAAATCACTCATGCCATGACGTATCCCAGCTACATATATAAAAATATAAATATGAAACTATAACAAACAAGTTAAATTGACCTAAGTAATTAAACAGGGTCAACTATAAAGCTAGAAAAAAATACCAGAGGTTAGTCAAGCAACAATCAGTCAGCCTCTCATCACTGCAAAGGTAAACAAATGGGCTAATGTGTTCATTGTGTTTCCCAATACCTGTAGCTACACTACATAACTATTAAAAAAAACATACTTATAGTACCCACAAACACATTTTTTAGAATAATAGCTTCATTAGCCAGGCACAATTCTTGTTGCTTTACTACATGTTAGCAATGCAGTCCTCCCACAGACAGGCTGACATTGTGGATGCCATTTATTTCACTCTGCTTGGTAACATGCACCAGACATTAGCCTTGCCTCATATCTAATAACCAGTCATTGGAATGCTGCTTCAGTAATTACTGAAAGTACAAAAAAAAATCTAACGGCAATGTCATATATCACTAGTGTTGACATCCATCCATTATCCAACCCACTATATCCTAACTACAGGGTCACAGGGGTCTGCTGCAGCCAATCCCAGCCAACATAGGGCGCAAGGTAGGAAACAAACCCCGGGCAGGGCGCCAGCCCACCGCAGACTAGTGTTTCATAATATCAAAGTTAAGTCAAATATGTATAAAATATCTTCACTTGAGAAGAACTCACGGGAATAAAGAAAATAAAGTTGTATACTTCTATGCATGTAGCGAAGAAGCATATTATTTATATAGCGGCTTAAATTTGTTTTTAATTTTTTCTTCGAGGATGTTGGACCTATCGTTTAAACTCAATCATCAAAATGACTTGTCTTAGTCATCACAACTACTTTCTGTTTCCAGTTAAATGAATTATTTAGGCCTATGTTTTGAAATGTTGATGCTTTTCCTTGAGTCTTTAAGATTAACAGAAGTGTGTTTTTTAAAGGGTGGTGCTGTTTCTCAATGACTGGTGTGAAAGTAAGTCTTCTCTTATGAAGACACCATTTGACATGCTAGCCGCGACCTCAGTACGTTAATGTGCTGACATCCTGGTGTTTCTTTCAACCCTCCTGTGTGCAAATCGAACACAGTGTATGAAGTTTTTGCTATAGTCAATGTATGTGTTGAAAAAATGTAACAAATATTAAAGATAATTTAGAATTATCAAGAAAAATTTGAATTCAATCAAGCCATATGATACACAGTTTCAAAAGCAGCCAGCTAAATTAAACAAATAATCCATTGAACTGGAAATGATTTATGCCAGTAAATGAAACAGCCTGAACATTAACTTAACTTGTTTAAAAGTGCTGTCCAGTTAATTGTTTAATAAAAGCTGCTTATAAAGTAGTAGTAGTAGTAAAATAGCACATTTAAGATAAACTAAAACTGTTAGGTAATAGTTGCTCTAGACAAATATGAAGTAGTTTTGTAACCAGGCATGTAAGCTATCATAGATGCCTATATATATATGAAAAATATCCTCTATCGCCAATATTTAAGGAGCTTCCTTTCACTATATATCTGTAAAGTTTCTGACCTCAGCTTATACTGATGCGTCTATTTGTTTTTAACTCTTGAGTCAGTGCTGTGTTTTCATTATCCAATTTGACTTCTGTCTATACAAGACTTCCAAGCACTAGGATCTGTACCTAAAAATTCAGACAATGTAATTCTTCTCCACTAGATCGCAGAATATTCCATATGGTTGTGTAAAACTGCATTCATGGTTTGACATGAAGTTACTTCAAAAAGGGCTTTGTAATGTCTTATGGTGTGAAGATTTAACAAGCACCCAGGTTTTCATATCCCTTGGTGAAGGGTTAAAAATATAATTACATGTGTATATCGCTTTTGTAGCTACTTAAAGCACTTTACTTAGACAATGGGTGCTCATTTCAACCATTACAAATGTACAGCATCCAGCTGGATGGTGTGATGGCAGCCACTTTTGTGCCAGGACCTTCACCACGCATTGGTTATTAGGTTGTGAAGGGGTAAGAGAGACAGACAATAAGAGATAAGGGATGATTAGATTAGATGGACTTTGTTAATACCATGGAGAATTTCAGATACATTAGGCAGCAGAAATATGAAAAACAATGATACAGACTCACAGGTCAGATAATACAACCAATCAATCAATAAATTGATAAGTAAATAAAAAAATAAAAGTAAACTTAATGAGTACATAAGGTGGAAGCATTGACTTGCTTGATCACAGTGGGTAGAAAAGACCCCCAGAGGTGCTTCTCAGCACACAATGGTGGAATGAGCCTGTCGCTAAATGTGTTCCAAGAGAGCGCCTCCTGGAGGGGATGGGGGGGATTTTTCATGATGGCAGTTTAGTCAGGACATGCTGTTTTCAAAAGATGATGAGGGATCTTTTATGAATCTTGCTTTGCATTTTATTCCTTTTAAGTTTTATTTTTCTTTAGTTTGGATTGATTTTAAAGTAGGTTGTTGTATCTGTTATATTATTATTATTGTCTGAATGTGTAGTATGCTGGTATAATGTTCTACTTTTTGGAAATAAAAAAAACAAATAAAAAAGCACCCAGACAATTGTTTTCTCCGCCATAATTTCTAATTTCTAACATTTCAGCCATGGAAGATTCAACATCATTACATTTTCTTTCTATTTTTCTCAATGATACTAAGCCTGCTTTATTGGTGTTTTCAAATAACTTATTCTTGATTTACTCAGAACGTTCTTTTGCCTGCGGTTTTGGTTCAAAACAAATCTGACTAGTGAATTCCAACTGGAAGGCAAGCCCATAGACATTCTGAGTCTACAAGCAGAGGGGGACACCAGTCTGCTACTAATTTAGGTGTCTTCTGTTGTGTTCTGGTTTTTTTTTTGGTTATGGTTTAGAAGGATTTATAAAACCATTTCAACTTAGACACTATAAAGGCTTATTTGTTGGCATGATGAAACAACCATAATTACATTCATTAAAATTCCATGTTAAAATTTTACCCATTTTCTGAAGTGGCTTTTTAATTTCAGTTTATGGGAAGCGAAACCTATTTGTGCTGCAGTGGGTGTAAGGAAGGAACCAATAACAGATGTGATTTCAGTAAAGTGCAGGAATACATCAGGAAACAGTAGCAAATGAGAAACAATTCACATGTGAGAAGGAAGACATTTTCCACAGAGCAAACCAGCAATATACTTCCTATCTGTTAGCTAGCAAGCTATGCAGACAGAGTAAGGAGCTGTCCATCATTGTTTCAGCACTCTTTGCCAGTGGGCACAACCACTCTACAGGAAAGAAACATATAATATGGGCATTGTTTAGGAATGTGGACCATGCAAAATGAAACCGATCAGTGAAAACCCAAGGGGCTCATGGCTATTGGTCTTAGAGTTTCCTGTCAGTAGTTTGTCAGGCTGAGCTTGAGCATTCTTGCTTATAAAGTTTCCATCTCCCATAAACCTAGAATTTCTTTGTTAATGCTAAAAATAATTGCATGCACTGCAAAAAATGAAATATAAGCAAGTGTTAGTGTTTATATCATGACATTAAATCTTGTTTTCCTTATTGTAAGAATTATTTACTTATCAACAATTTCTATTTACGATTATTTAGGTTATTTTAAGAAATCTTGTCAAGTAAATTGTAAATGCCCTTTTGACATATTTTTTTTTTTGCAAAATAAAAGCAAAACAACTCCCATTTAAAGTTTTTTGTCTATTTTTTGCATATGCTTTTTTTGCAGTGGGTGCATTTATAGACTCAGAACATGGTATAACATGGTATTAGTACATAATTAATTTCCGTTTCACTCTTTGCTTGTGTCCCATTAAAATGTCTTTCATTAGCGTCTCAACTTTCACCTACACATTTGGTGTGTGTGTGTGTATGTGTGTCTTAGATGGTACATTCAATGGGATATGCTGCTGTTAAAACAAAAGGACTATAAAATCCTATAGAGGACAACAAGTGAAATCAGTATTTCTGTAGAAGACTAAAGATTACATAAAACTGCTCCATTATCTGCACTCCATATTTTTCATTTGGGATTATACTGCACATGCACACTGGCCATGTGTTGTAACAGGCATATCACTTTAGCAGTTATACATGCATACCATAATTAGTTATTCTGGATAATATGTGATCAGGGAATAAAATCCCTTACTGTTTTCAAGCTCTGTGTCCAGCTGGTAGTTCAGTAATCTTTATGATTATTAACTGCCACCATCAAAAGCCTGGGCAGCCCCACATACATTTAAAAAATAAGCAACATTCAATAAAGAATGGTGCTGTACAGTAACAGATTTACTATTGTGACAGATAGGGGGCACTGTCGTCCCCTTGAACCCTCAGATTAGACGCCAGACACCAGGTAAAAGTCCAATACTTGACTTTATTATTAATATACAGTGCACAAAGCACCCTCCACTTCACAATACTCATAAATTACAATAACAATAATCAATAACCAATCCTCCACTCCCAGACGCGTTGCCACCCTTCCACCCAGCTCAGCTCAACGACTGGGATCTCCCACTGTCCTTTTATATTATGTGACCCAGAAGTGCTTCCGAACCCTGACTCCATGTGACCTCCTAGCACTTCCAGGTCAGATGAAAACTCTTAGGAGGAAGTACGTCATTCCTCCTGTCGCTGTGACTAAGACATACTTCCAGGTTATAGGGCACGTAAGAGTCTCTGGGCCTCCCTGCAGCGTCCTCTGTTGGCCCCTGTAGTATCCAGTAGGGCTGTGGATGAAAACTCCATTGTCCATAATTCCCTGCTGGTATTCGGGGCAACTCCATGCTGCAGGGAGGGCTCCACCTGGTGGCCTGGGGGTATTGGCCGGGATCACTGGCTGGCCATATTCCACACTATATACATACGTACAGACAGACATATAAACATTTACTTTGTTACAGTGTCTTCAAATGCATTGTCTCTTGTATACTGAGCCCAAGGAGGTGAGGCCACCTGAGTACACAACTTAGCCCCACTGGAGTAAATTGAGAAGCTGACAGTCTTGCTAGTCTGTGACTTAGGAATTTGATTTATGTGTCTTGTTTGGATTTCCAGGTTTTGACCACTAGTTTGATTATAAGGTGCTGATATTTGACTTACTGCTTGATTGTTTTGTTTGCTTTATGTTTGCCTTTAGGGTAAAACCTATTTTATTCTTTTTCCTAGATTTCCTTTCTATGTCTCTTTTTTTGAAATTCTTTATAATAAATATTTTAAAAAATCTTCAATGAACTTTGATGGTTTTCTTGGACAGTCATTTTTTTTTAGCTTTCCCCCTCTTCTGTTTGAAGTTTAAAAATGTATCTCATTTTAAGGTTGTGTAAGCCTGAAAGCCAGCCTTGAAAGCTTGGGGGTGAGATCTTTCAAGTGCTTGCAGACAAGGAATAAGGGCTAGTTTGGCATCTGAGTGAATTTTTGAGACCTGCTCCCCTTTTTTTGCACCTCCTCGTGGAAGGATTTCACAACATTCTCTGAAATACCATATTTACAAATCTCCATAGGTGTGTAGTAGCCACTTGTTGAAAAAAGAGAAAACACTGTACTAATGTTTTTTTTACTGAGAAATCTGTGTGCTTGCAGGCCTTGTTGCCAACCCAAGCCGACAACAAAATGAGCTCTAGAATTATGGCTTAGGCCCA
The DNA here is from genome assembly GCF_016835505.1 of Polypterus senegalus. NCBI lineage: Eukaryota > Metazoa > Chordata > Cladistia > Polypteriformes > Polypteridae > Polypterus > Polypterus senegalus. The sequence continues at coordinate 75,537,978 of NC_053169.1, read as the reverse complement.
TCCACACTACTACATTTTTATTTAAAAACACAGAAACTGGCCTCTGTTTTTACATTTTCTCAACAGTAGCCCAGCATTTTCAGCCTCTAAAAATGAAGATTTCTGAAATACTCTCCAAAACTAAACACTTTCATAAACATGCATCAGTGTTATGATGTAGATGGGTGAAAAGTGAGTTTTCCAGAAATGATACTCTGGTTGGTTTGTGCTTATTTTGTGGCCCTTCCCTGATTAGAATCTGGTCATTACAACATCACATTCACTGACTGGTCACATTTTACAGAAGAAAAACATATCCCGACAGAGCAGGCATAGAGGAGTTGTCTTCTACAGCACTTGTTGTATTGCTTACTGACCTGTAACCATCTAAATTGTATTTGAATGCTTCACATATGTGCATAAGGCAAACAATTTACTGGCCAGTACAATTTTGCAATAAATTTCATGGCCAGCATTGTTACCATTGTAATGAAAAATTCAGAGCCCTGTAAAAACCAGATTGTAAATATTTTACGGTAGTTGAAAGCCTCCCATCAATATTTATTACTTAAACTTGATAAGTTCAGTAATAAGGAGCACTTTTCACTTAAAAATTAATATGAAAGCAATTAACGAAATGGACAGGTTTAGAAAAGGGGTCTCCAACACATCACTCGCAAAATACCGGTAACACGCCAAAGGCTTAATGTATCCAACATAAATTGGAAAACTTGATTAGTCAAATTAGAGGTGGGCGATCTTTCCAAAAAATCATATCACGATCCTTCTAACACAAATTCACGACCCACAATCTGAATTGCAATCTATCTTTTCAATGTGGCATACACTTAAGAGAATATCCGGACTCAAACTCATCAAGACCTAAGTAACACTTTATTTTAAATATCAAGCAAAGCTGAATTCAATTGTTCTCTCGTTTGCTAGCTAAACGGAGTTAAGGAACACGCGCTGAAGCTGGAGAGTGAGTGAGGAAGGCCCCTCCCCTCAGCCCGTTGCCTTTTTCTCGGATTTGCGAAGTAAATTGGTACCTCAAGCAAACTATGATACATAGCAAAAAGAGAGAAGTCGCAAAATCAACCGGAATGTTCAAGCAAATTATAGAAAAAAAACAGATCTAAATCTGTTAAGTAGTTCTCTCGTGAAAAGCGGACAGACATACAGACAGAGAGACATTGGATTTTATATATTATATATTATTAAACTTTCAAAATAATGTGCAGTTAAAGTGTCAACAGCATTCTCAGCATTTCTAGAACTTAGTAGAGCCTGATAACTATAAGAATCTTCATCAAGCAGCTCTGAAAATGACTGCTTTGTTTGGGTCTCCATACCTCTGTGAGTCAGCCGTTTTTGGCATGAATGTCATAAAATCAAAGTTCAGAACAAGACTGACAGACGAACATTTAAATGACTCCATAAGAGTCAACCTAAGTGGCTCCACTCCACCGTACACCTGCCTCTCATGTTGACTCACTAAAAAACACATCACACGTGCAACTAGACATGTGAATAAAGTGACACAGTGACATGGAACAAAATGACAAATGAATAAGGAATATCTGTGTATTTGGAATTGCATTGTTTTGCTTTGACAGCATTCATGTTTTAATACAATAGCGTGAGATACACTAGAAAATGCATACAGACATTCAAAATGCACTTTTGCAGGTGAACTAAATATTATTTGTGATGTCTTAATGCAAAATGTGAGTTGTGGACACCAACATTTTGCAAATGTTCAGGCAAAACAAGCTTATTCAGTTTGTTTGGGTTGAAATAAGCTATGAGAATAAATGTTAGAAAACATGAGTAGCTCTCGGCCATTTTAATGTTGTAACAGTAGCTCTTAGGGGAATAAAGGTTGGAGACCCCTGGTTTAGAGTGTAACCAAGCTCACAAGAACAAAGGATAGAGACACAAAAGCACAATGCAGCAAAGCGAAGATACAGACACAAGCACGCACGCATTTATTTATTTCCTCTATTGGGTTACTTTTACAAGTGTTGTTTGGTACAGGATGTACTCCGATTTGACTGCTGTGAACGCTGGCCCCGGCACAGACAGACGGACAACATTTTCTCACCCATCACACTGTTTATTTACACTATGTACAATAATCATGAAAGTCATGTGCACTCACAACCCCAGTGCCTCCAGCACTGATTCCCCCAAGTCCAGGGCCCACAGTTCTGTGCCTTACTTCCTGGCCGCCTCCTGTCCTCGCTCTCCAGCTCAGTCCGCTTCCTCCCGACTTCCACCCATGACTGGAGGGAGGCGGCCCCTTAAATAAGGCTCCCGGATGAGCTCCAGGTGTTCTGTCCTTAGCCACGCCCCAGCGTGGCGGAAGTGTCGGCTGTCTTCCTGGCAGCTCTCCGGGTGCCACACAAAGTCTTCCCCCCGGCACTTCCTGGTGTGGCGGAAGTGCGGGCTCCCGGGATAATTAGGCACCGGGGCGCCGCCTGGCGGTGGCCACGGGTCCCTACAGGGCTGGGCTTCGAAGCCCTGTACCCGAGGCCCCTGCCTAACCAGGACGGACGCCCCCACTCTGTCTGGAGGAGGCACTCGCCCTCCTCCGGTCCTCCAAGGCGTCCCGGCCGGGCTCCAGCCCGACCGGCAACCGCGGGATAAACCGGCATCGGGCGCCGCCTGGCGGTGACCACGGGCCCCTACAGGAAGGGCTTCCATGCCCTCAACCCGTGGCCCCCAACAGAACCAGGACGGACGCCCCCTCGCGGTCTGGAGGAGGCACAAGCCCTCCTCCCGTCCTCCTGGGCGTCCCAGCCGGGCTCCAGCCCCGGCCGGGGGCCACAGTGCCCCACCGCTAGCGAGGACACGTGGGTCCGAACGGCACAACCCGAAAGGGCAGCACATCCCCAGCGAGGGTCCTACTATGTCCCCAGGGTCCAACACGGCACCCTGGGACATCTGTCTTCGGCACCCTCGCCGCGCAAACGTCCCCCTGTGGTCTGCGCCGCTCTGCTTCGCTGTTCCCCCAGCGGGTCACTGTAAACCTCCCGGTGTGGAGCACTCCAGCGAGCGCCCGTTCCAGGAGGGCAGGTCCCTGTCGGCGTCGGCCTCAGCGCTCGTCGGGGCTTGGCCTGTAAAATAAAGGAACAGAGGGCCAGAAGCACAGCCAGGACACTCACCCGGCGCCCGTCGGTCTCCGTACCGACCGTGCTCCTGCCCCCTCCGACAGCCCCAACTTGCCTGCTGAAGTCCTCCGCCGCAGGTTCCATGCCCGTCTGCTCGCCGGCCTCGGGACCGCTCGCAGGCAGCTCGCCCAGCCGCCCAGGGATCTCCTCTGTCCATCCAGAGGGCGGCCCTTCTCTGGGCAGCGCACCCAGCGCCGCGTCCTCTCCTATCGGAGGAACCGGCATTCACCCGCCGGTTCCTCCTTCTTTTCTTGACGCGCTGGCGGTCTGGGTCTGAGCACAGCGAAACCTCAAAACCAGCCCCGTCTGCGTCCCGGCAGAGCGACAGGTGACAGCCGCGGACTTGGAGCGCAGGGCGCTAGGACCCAGGGCACTCAGCAGCCCGATCCTACCAGCCCCTGCATGTTCGAGCTCCTCGCCTCGCTAGCCGTCTGCACGCGGCGTCTGCTGTCGGGAGGTTGCTTACTTGAGCTGATCGTCCGTAAACGGTCACAGCCATGTTCGGCAAACCCCCCCACTTGCTTTACGGGGACGGTAATACTCACCACCCCCGCCGTGTTCTGCCGGCCTCCGGTTCCAGCGCCGCGCCGATCCTCCGTCTCACGCGGCGTCTCTCCCGACGCGACCGCCTTTCCCGTCAGCTGCTCACACTGGCGGCGAGAACACGTAACAACTCCTCTAAAGGCGGCTTGGCGGGCGAAGGACTCCTCCGACACACGCCGAGCGCTGGTGGAGAGAGAGACAGGCGTCGGTGGGCTTACCTGTCCATCAGCTCCACGCGACGCCTGCCTCCTCTGGGCCACTCCCTCTGGCCCAATCGGGTCTCGGTTTGGGCACGAGACTGGCGGTCCTTGGGCCGCCTCTATCCAATCATCGGCGGGCACGCAAGACACACCGCCAATCCGTGCCTGTCAGCGGGCGGGACCTCCGGCCCGCGGCCATCTTGCCTCCCCTGCTCCGAGTGCGGAGACGTGCCTCTTCGCCGCGTTGTGACTGCGGCGATTCCTTGAGCCGCAGCGGCTCCGAATCCGCAGCCTTCTTCGCTGCCTCCGTCGCCGCGCTGCCGACAGGCCCGTGGCCCGCGTGCCTCTGCCACGACGCGGATCCGTTCGTCCCTCCCTGTCAAAACAAAGGTAAGTCCGACCCCGAAGGGCCGATGATTGCAGGGCAGGGCACTCACCTCCCGAATCCCGTCATGCCTCGGCCCCTGCCTTGGTGTGGCCTTCAGCGAAGCAACGCCGGCCTGGCTGTCCGCCCGACAGTGCGGCTGGAGCTCGCTGCGCTCGGCGGTGTCGAGTCCTCCTCCGCACCGGGAAAGCCATCCCGCTGTCCGCGGCGGTCTCTGGGCGAACGCTCCCGCGGGTTGTGCGGCGCTCCGCGGCCAGTGTGTGGGTTCCGCTGCTGCGCCGGGCCGTTCACAGAAATTTGTTTGAATGCAGGTCCCGCCTTGCACCAGGCGGAGCATCCTGCCGACTACGCCACTGTGAAAGCTGGCCCCGGCACAGACAGACGGACAACATTTTCTCACCCATCACACTGTTTATTTACACTATGTACAATAATCATGAAAGTCACGTGCACTCACAACCCCAGTGCCTCCAGCACTGATTCCCCCAAGTCCAGGGCCCACAGTTCTGTGCCTTGCTTCCTGGCCGCCTCCTGTCCTCGCTCTCCAGCTCAGTCCGCTTCCTCCCGACTTCCACCCATGACTGGAGGGAGGCGGCCCCTTAAATAAGGCTCCCGGATGAGCCCCAGGTGTTCTGTCCTTAGCCACGCCCCAGCGTGGCGGAAGTGTCGGCTGTCTTCCTGGCAGCTCTCCGGGTGCCACACAAAGTCTTCCCCCCGGCACTTCCTGGTGTGGCGGAAGTGCCGGGCTCCCGGGATAATTAGGCACCGGGGCGCCGCCTGGCGGTGGCCACGGGTCCCTACAGGGCTGGGCTTCGAAGCCCTGTACCCGAGGCCCCCTGCCTAACCAGGACGGACGCCCCACTCTGTCTGGAGGAGGCACTCGCCCTCCTCCGGTCCTCCAAGCGCCCCGCCGGGCTCCAGCCCGACCGGCAACCGCACGGGATAAACCGGCATCGGGGCGCCGCCTGGTGGTGACCACGGGCCCCTACAGGGAAGGGCTTCCATGCCCTCAACCCGTGGCCCCCAACAGAACCAGGACGGACGCCCCCTCGCGGTCTGGAGGAGGCACAAGCCCTCCTCCCGTCCTCCTGGGCGTCCCAGCCGGGCTCCAGCCCCGGCCGGGGGCCACACTGCTTAGAATCAATCATCTTGCAAATGAACATAGAGGTGATCACTTTTTTCTTTTTTAAGTGTTGCTTTAACATTTGCAGTGTGTATATTTAATAACAAGTTGACCACTACCAGTTCTGAAGACCATTACTTTCATTGTAATCAGCTCATTAACTTGAAGCAGGGGCAATTCACTGTGGCTTCTTTAATAATTTCTGTCTTTTTCTATGCCTGGATCTTGCTTCCAGAGACTTGCGTACACTAATACTTTTGAAAGTCAATAAAACACAAGCGATTCTGATTTTCACTGGGCTCTGAATTTTTCACCTCACTGTTCCTTTCTGCCAGATACGCACATGCCCAGTGCAAGTAAACATCCATATCATGCGTTTTCGCTAGTATTAGTGTGGACAGTGATACTTTTGTAAAAGATGTGAAAACACTAGTATTAACAGAGATTGCTTTCATTTAAAATGTAGTAGTGTGGACATGGCCTTAGTAGCTGGATCTCTGCTAGGGTACAGGCTATGTCAAGGCCTAGATCCTCTTCCTCAATTTTTACCTCAGTAAAAAGTCTTCAGTTTTCTCTGTGAAATATGTGATACCTTTAGCAGAATCAATTTCATTGATAGTAGTAAGCATTTTTCTAATTCATTCTTATGCTATCTCATTTACCTTCACCTCCTGCACAGACGTATTGAATTAAGCATGAGCAACCTACAGAAGACAACTCACCAATCAAAACACAGTACAGGCTAGAGCCCACCCTCTCAACTTTGACGAGTGAAAGTGACAGTTTTATTTCAAGACATATTTCATGATGTATTTGGAGGAATATTATAGACAAAATAAAACAAATTAATACATAAGCAACAAAAAACATTTTTGACACATTTACAGCATTTATTTATACTCACATTTCACAGTACTTTTATTTATTTATTTTATTTGTCTGAAATATTTCTCCATACAGTAATGCAGTTAAAAGTGACTCTCTGCTTGATAAAGTTTTGGCAATGTGAGATGACAGACTGGGACATGAAAGACCTGTTCTCATGTCAACCTCTTCATATTTGGAATCTTCTTATACTCAATAGAAGTAATTAAAAATCCTACTTATGACTTGTTCTGATAAAAAAGAACTGATTTGTCACACAAGGAGATTTTTCTTCTACTTTGCACTAAGAGCTGAACGAATACGTGTATTTAAACATGACCTGCTGTATTTGCACAGACAAAAAAGAAATTGCACCTGTTGAACTGGAGTTATCTGCCCAGTGAGATTCCAGCCCTTGGGCACTGTCTGCTCTTTGGTATACTGGCCTTCTAGCAGTCTGTCCTTAGCCTTGCCTGCCGGGTGAAACTGGGGCCTTTGACCGGGTCTCGCTCTCTCTCACTCTCTTTTTTTAAATGTCGGTATGCTGCAATCAGTGCATTAAATACTTCAGAATTTCCAGTTGTAACTGACCTTTACCTCTGCAGTGTTGCTTTTTAGTTGTATGTGATCAGGGTATGACCTGGCTAAATGAAGTAAAGAATCTGATTGAGAAAGAGTAAGTGAGAGTCCAAACAGTTAAGAGCAAAACATGCACACAAGATTAGTCCTCTGTTAACACATAAGGAAGACCTCTGTGTGTGCACAAATGTAGGATGTCCAAATAAACGATTTCAAAATGTGAAACCAAATAGAATGAGATAAAGACAAAGGACCTGAATAAGTCTTATTGCGACCACCATTCATAGCATGGCAAACTTTAAAATGTGGTTCTACTTTCTTTCCTTGTTATGTCAATAAACACTGCAATGGTGGTTGCTACTGATGGTAACAATTCTTATTTGTAATAACCTCTTCTATCTATTTGCTAATCTGCTTATGCAGGACTGTGAGACGCTACATGCTCACACACACACACTACCTCACACACTCTGGATCAATTTACAGCAGCCAACCTACCTAATATGCGTGTCTGTGGAATGTGAGAGTAAAACTGGAGTACCGGGAGAGGAGCCTACACAGACACAGGGGGACCATGAAAACCCCACACAGAGGGTAAGTAGGTCAGTAGGTGGTTGATGTCAGATTTGTTTTCAGGATAGGCAAAGTTTTCCACATCTCACATCTGTTAAATCTGGACTTGTGGGTGTTCACTCCAGCATTATGTGCTAAACTTAAACATTATACTGAGTTACTGCTTGGAATGTGTATATATGGTGACAAGGAAAGTATCTGTTTTTCTGCATTACTAGATATTTTATACAAATCTTCAACCCAAGCCTAACAAAAAAGAGACACTAACTAAGCATATAAAACAAAAATCTTGAAATGAAATTAAAAAATCAATGAAGAAATCACCATTCAGTGTGCAAAAGTAATTACCCTCACAGAACTTGATTACTGGATGACTGCTACCATGCATTTCCTGTAGTTAAGTAGTCTCTCATTTTGTCAGAAATGCTTCATCGCAGCGATATTTGTAGATTTTCAAAGCAATATCTGCTCATTTTAGGTCCGTCCGTAACATCTCAGTGACATTTAAGTCTGAATCAAAATACTACTTTTCCCTTTAACAATTTTGACATAACTTGGATGATTGTTTTGGACAGTTTCCATTGTTATGATTAGAGCCACAAAATGTGAAAAGGAAAGGGATGGAGAAAAACAATGGCCACTTTAAAAACATAATTAAATATTTTTGTTATCGAACAAAGTTAAATAAAAAAAATAGATACCGTTAATTCAAAACAAAATGCAAAAATGGATAATAATTAAATACAAGCAAAGTAAGTGTAGGTGAATCAATAAACTAATACAAAGTAATGAAAAATGGAAAGCACTCAACAGAGAGGCAAAAAGACAGAAAATATAGATTAAAAAACAAGACAGAGGGGAAAAAAATAAAAGTTTAGAGTATATACAAAATAGTCAGAAAAAGACAAAATATAAAAAATAGCATACAAATTGAAAAAAGCAAAGGTCAAAAAGGTTAAAAAAGACAAAAAATACAAATAACTAAGGCAGTCCAAAATTCTAGATCTTTTTTTGTTATTATGTAAATATGGTTAATATTGTTACTGTCTGTTTATTATTTAGTTTTTATGTATTATGCATTTTCCTATGTTCTTTATGTTTTTTGGGTGGTAATCCAAGAAGCGAAACCACACTGACATCGCTGCTGCTGGGACTGCTTTACAAATTTATATTCAGGCAGTAGAGATGGCCCAGTAGTAGTTCATTAACTGTGTAGGAGTATTTTGGACTAAAGTTTCTTTTAAAGAAATGTATTGAGTTTGTGGTTATCATAGATTTTATTGCTTTGTCTTCAGATTCTGAGAACTGGAATTAGACTTGACAGCGTTGGGCTGCCATTTTTGCTTCATCTTTGCCTTTTTGTGCTTCTTTTTTGTTTATACAGTATATAAAAAAGAGCACAAAAAGGCAAAGATGAGGCAAAATGGCATATAAAAATTATTTATAAAGATTGTTTGCCTCATCTCTCAAGCCACAGGTTTCAGCATACTGAATTTAGTCTGCCGTTTAACTCTGCAGGTCTCTCATCCTACAAATTACCCTTCGATTGCTCCTTGTTAATTCTTAGTAATTTAAAATTTAAACTCCTCTAATATTTCACCATTGATCAAGTCTTGATATAGTAAAGAATCCTAAAAATGTTTATCACTTCTTACTGGTGTCACACACATGCACTTAGGAGATAATGTAAAGGCTGATATGAATGTAATTACATTCCTAACCAGTGGTTGGCACTGTTGCCTAATGCCTTTTCTCTTCCTTCCACTGCAGAAGCAGTGATTGACATCACTTCTGGTTCCTGACCAGCTGAAAACTGGCTCTGATGCCATCTTGGGCAGATGAAGAACATCTCAAATCTTAATGACACTTTTATTTTGATTTTGTATTTAATTTACAGATTGACAATTGTATGGGATCACCATGGTGCCCCTACACTTTATCTGTGTTTCTTTCTGTTTATTACATTGGAGAGTATTTTCTTTTTATTAATAAGCTACAATTTCCACTATTGACTTACATGTTCATATTGTATAGTTCCACAACGCCTGTGGATCATCAAAGTGCATTTTGGAAAACTAGTAAACATTCATGATCTTTTAGGAGAACAATGGTTTTTGCTTTGCTTCTCTGCCATAAGTCCCATTTTTACTCTGTGTCTTCGTGATCCTGGAGTCACAAACAGGGATCTTAGCTTGTCCTTTGTGACTTTAAAAATATTTCCCTGCTTGGCAACACAGTTACACCTGAGAAAACAGACAACTGTCAAATTTTCTCTATTTGAACAACGCAGCCCAGTGTATGCTAATCCTTTCCAGGTTGATAGGCATTAATAACTGTTTTCTTGAATCTTTCAGAAAAGAGCCTTTTTTGTGGTATGTTAGGCCAACACCTTAACTATAGTTGTAAGGGACAAGACTGATCTAAATCAGGGTCTATTCAACTATTCAACCACTGTCCATAATTAACTTTTAATTGGGTTTCATCCACAAGGGAGGAGCAATGACGTTTTCACAACTGAATACTACATATTTAATTACCATGAACACTAAACAAATAAAAGCAGCAGCAAACATTGGTTTAATTGTTTTACTCCTCTGCATAGCCCATTATCCCACCTGAAAAAGTATGATACAGACCAAATTCTTCGTAACATATGCAGTCATAGAGAAAAATATTTCATATTATGAATCGATTGATCTGAGAGCAGCTTTTTAAATCATAGGGCTAAAAGGAAAAAGTTTAGAACAATTACAAGGAATATTCATGTATACTACAGTACACACTCACATTAGTCACCAATTCATTTGACGTACAAGGAAATGGGATGTGCAAGGAAGCTGGAGTGCCCGGTGGAAACTTATTTCAACACAGAGAGAACATTTAGGTTCTGTACTGACTGTTAGCTGCCGATGAAACAATTATTTGTTAAGGTACAGTGTGCTGCAGATTTTTGTGAGCAGTCAAAGAAACTGGAAAATGCAAAATCAGCAATAACGAAGCTAGGACAAGCAAAATGGCAGAACTGGGAAATCAATAGAAACTGGCAACAAAGAACAAAAGGGCAAGACAAGAAGCAAAAGTCAAAACCAAAAGCAAAATCGAAACCAAACTTAGTGCTAGGGCCTACTTGTATTTCAAACTAACAACTCTAAAGATCTTTAGGACTAAGCTTTTATCCACTGAGAGATACTGCTAAGGACAGCGCCATATTTAACATTGTCTCACCCTTGCTAACAGAAATACGACAACTGCAATCATGTGGCACATCCAAAAGGCAATGCATAAACAATGAAAAACAAGATTGTAAAAATAAAAACTTTGTCAAAAACCAATCCAAACTAAAATTATGCTTCAAAATTGTAATCCTAATAATAAAAAAGACAGCTAAAGAAACAAACATACACATGAAAAGTGCAATAAAATCACTGAGGAAACATTAATGAGTAGTGAAGGACCAACTGTATAGTAGCAATAGGCAGCTTAGAAGTTCCTAGTTAGTATGAGGACCCAGTGAGAAGTCCTCTACACAGGTGAAGGAATAAAAGATCACAAGTATATGAGTAAAAATGCAAAGTAACTAAAAGAAATAAAGGAATTTGTAGGAGTTATTTACAGTAGCTGTAGTAGACTTTTTTTCTCTGTATTGAGTACAGTGAAATCTCCTACCTCCATTCAACATGTCACCCTCTCTCTACCACTATAATAAACAAGAATCTATGCTTTTGGAAAAGCATTCGGCACAAAAAAGAATGTCCTCTCCGTCTCACATTCACAAAAAGGGCTTTTAAGAGAACAAAGGTAGAGACCATGTCTAACCTTGAAGTTTAACCTATTTGCAGGCTTTCTTTCTAGCTATGACATTATAATGAGAATTAGTGCTGCACTAACTACAACCAAATACTTTAGACTATAAAAGCTATTAAGTGTGAATCTGATGGTATAAATGACCCATCCTGGTGTGGGAAACACAAAATATATATATAGTCTTCATCATGGCAGTACACAGGAAATGGACATTTTAGTAGCATTAACAAAAAAACTGGCTACAGGTATATGCTAAAAAGGCAGACATACATGCTTATTGGCTCTGAACTCTGTGGAAAAAAAATGTCTGGCCCTCATAACAATGTTTATTAAAATGCTGTCCTTCTCTGGCTCTCCCTGACTATTTTTTAAGCACCTTAATTTTTATTAGTCTTATCTCCAAGTTCTGCTACCTTTGTGCTCTTCCCTGACACATATATCAAAGGGTATCATCGTTGTCCAATGGTAAATTATGAGACTTCTAGTCACAGGGTATGTCAGACTTACAGATCACTGTTGCCGATCTCGTCACCTGATCATTTCAATTTAAATGACTGGTCATGTCATATTTAGTGATTGCCTGTTGACCTTCCAGCAGTCTTGCTTGGCCTTTTCTCTGACAGCCCATGAGGTAGAGTGAATTCACCTGCAATCTTAGACCTTTTTTTTGTCACTTTTGCAAGTCTACAGAAAACAATGAGACATCAGAAAGATGAACTCCCACATTCCTTACTCCTCAATGCTTCATTATAAGAATTGAACTTTCTGATGAGCTATCATTGGTTGTTAGCTCTTTTGAACACAAAGCCCATCCCTATGACTAACGATTAAAATCAAACCTTTATGATTTTATCAGAGTGAGCTGAAGACTAGTTGGAGTGAGTCACTGAGCAAGTTACATTATATGACCGGCTTTTTAGGAGTGCACAACCAACTTCCTCCAACTTGGTAAGATTATGTAATTGAGGGAATGACTTACAATTGCTGGGAAAGTCATTTAATGTGATATATCATTTAGCCTGAACTCCACATGGCCTTAATGTTTAATTCATTTACTCTTTTATCATTTATTTTTTTCCAATGCAGCTTAAAGTGCAGTAAAATAATTTCCATTTTACAGGAGCACTAGGTGTGACTAAAATAAAATGTATTACTCTGAAAAAATAACAAGAAGAGCAGAGAAGTCACACAGTGAGGGCCACTGATTACTGTCCCTTCCGGTGCAGCGACTATTAAACCGAGAAACTTTCGGCTGGGATTGTCTCATTCCAGAAAAAGCAGACCGCCGGGTGGAGCTCCAACCTGACGATTGTGAGTGCTCTACAGAGCCTTGCTTCAAACCCCAAACCCCACCAGGAGATACTGCCACTTGTTTCTGTTGTTTTGTGCCATTAAGCACCTGTTTACTTTATAGGACTTATTACAGTGCATCCGGAAAGTATTCACAGCGCATCACTTTTTCCACATTTTGTTATGTTACAGCCTTATTCCAAAATGGATTAAATTCATTTTTTTCCTCAGAATTCTACACACAACACCCCATAATAACAGCGTGAAAAAAGTTTACTTGAGGTTTTTGCAAATTTATTAAAAACAAAAAAATGAGAAAGCACATGTACATAAGTATTCACAGCCTTTACCATGAAGCTCCAAAATGAGCTCAGGTGCATCCTATTTCCCCCGATCATCACTGAGATGTTTCTACAGCTTAATTGGAGTCCACCTGTGGTAAAGTCAGTTGATTGGACATGATTTGGAAAGGCACACACCTGTCTATATAAGGTCCCACAGTTGACAGTTCAGGTCAGAGCACAAACCAAGCATGAAGTCAAAGGAATTGTCTGTAGACCTCTGAGACAGGATTGTCTTGAGGCACAAATCTGGGGGAGGTTACAGAAAAGTTTCTGCTGCTTTGAAGGTCCCCATGAGCACAGTGGCCTCCATCATCCATAAGTGGAAGAAGTTCGAAACCACCAGGACTCTTCCTAGAGCTGGCCAGCCATCTAAACTGAGCGATCGGGGGAGAAGGGCCTTAGTCAGGGAGGTGACCAAGAACCCGATGGTCACTCTGTCAGAGCTCCAGAGGTCCTCTGTGGAGAGAGGAGAACCTTCCAGAAGGACAACCATCTCTGCAACAATCCACCAATCAGGCCTGTATGGTAGAGTGGCCAGACGGAAGCCACTCCTTAGTAAAAGGCACATGGCAGCCCGCCTGGAGTTTGCCAAAAGGCACCTGAAGGACTCTCAGACCATGAGAAACAAAATTCTCTGGTCTGATGAGACAAAGGTTGAACTCTTTGGTGTGAATGCCAGGCATCATGTTTGGAGGAAACCAAGCACCACTCATCACCAGGCCAATACCATCCCTTACAGTGAAGCATGGTGGTGGCAGCATCATGCTGTGGGGATGTTTTTCAGCGGCGGGAACTGGAAGACTAGTCAGGATAAAGGGAAAGATGACTTCAGCAATGTACAGAGACATCCTGGATGAAAACCTGCTCCAGAACGCTCTTGACCTCAGACTGGGGCGACATTCATCTTTCAACAGGACAACGACCCTGTGAATGTCCTTGAGTGGCCCAGCCAGGGCCCAGACTTGAATCTGATTGAACATCTCTGGAGAGATCTTAAAATGGCTGTGCACCGACGCTTCCCATCCAACCTGATGGAGCTTGAGAGGTGCTGCAAAGAGGAATGGGCGAAACTGGCCAAGGATAGGTGTGCCAAGCTTGTGGCATCATGTTCAAAAAGACTTGAGGCTGTAATTGCTGCCAAAGGTGCATCGACAAAGTATTGAGCAAAGGCTGTGAATACTTATGTACATGTGATTTCTCAGTTTTTTTATTTTTAATAAATTTGCAAAAACCTCAAGTAAATTTTTTTCACGTTGTCATTATGGGGTGTTGTGTGTAGAATTCTGAGGAAAAAAATGAATTTAATCCATTTTGGAATAAGGCTGAAACATAACAAAATGTGGAAAAAGTGATGCACTGTGAATACTTTCCGGATGCACTGTATTTATTAAATGGGGTGAACTGGCTAGTGCTCCAACATTTCTTTGGCGGACATGTGTGTTCCCTTGATCGATGACAAGGGGTAATAAAAAATGAAAAAGACATGAAATTCCCATCAAGTGCTTTGTTTGTTTGTTTAGTGCATCATTAACCAACTCTGACACCCACTCTAGTCTGAATACTCCATGATTGAAAAAGATTGAAAATGTCACTTTAGTTTCCAAAATTGCAATATGCACTAACATTATTAACTTAATCCATTAAAAATAGAACAAACTACAGTCTGTGTGCTTTTCAGAAGACTTTCTAACTGGCACAACAAACTGCTGTTTACCCTTTCAATTGTTCTGATTTGGTGGCTGTCTACAAAAAAGTAGGTCTACAAAATTGATAGCTTCAGAATGCAGGGACTATTAGAGATTTTTCATATACCAAAACCCTTCAAGTGACCCGATTGTACTGTCTTTGCTGCACAATCAGAGCTCCTGCAAAGCCGGTCATACCACTGATCCAAACGACTGCTGCATTTTTCAGTTTTAGGTTGCCCACTCTGCATGTCTTCCTATCATGCCTGTTCATGGAGGTTCTTCTGCTTTAAAATTCCAGTGTAGTCTCTTTACTATTTTCTTTAGTGCCATGCAAAAATTTTAATATTCTTTCTAAACCTGTGTAACCAGAAGTGCTCCCCCTTTACTTCTCTGGACTTATCCACTCTGGACTTACTCTATGCTTGTGTCACCTCCTTCATGTGTACATTCATCACAAGATTTCACTCTTTGAGTACTTTGATTGTTAACTGCTTTGAAAAACACTTTGGAAAAGTGCTCCCAAAGATAGATGCTGTGTAAAATAAAGATTCATGTATTAATTAAGTGCTGCAACCTGTAATTAAACTAAATTAAAACCCACTTGAATATGTTTTAGAAATCTATAAGAATAGTACTTGTTAAAAGCTGCTGGACATGCTTAGCTATCAGCAATGACAAAATAAAAATAATTTACAGAAAAGATAAAAGTCAAAAAAGACACCAAATATGAATTGCTTCTTCAGAATGAAATACAACTTTATATTACCAATCATTTCAATTCAGGATCTAATTTAAGTAAGAGCATTTTAAGTCAGAAATCATTATAGGAGCACTGCAGCTTGCATGAAAATCTTGCTCAACAACTTCTTAGACACTCTAGCTGACATACTTAGGATGTTGTTTGACTTCAAAGCAGACATCATTTGTACACTTCAAGTGCTTTCTGTAGTCTAAGACCAAGGCACATGTGATAGAACCTCTTACAAAGACTTCTTCTCCCAGTGTGTATATTTATAAAAAGATTGTACAGGAACTAAAAGGGAAAAAAACCTCTCTAAAACTCTAAGTAGAGTCTCAAGGGTTGCAACTAGGGCATTACAAGCAATTACTTGGTGCTTGGGTGAATCCCTGGTGTCTGTAATTAGTCCACCTGTTGGCAGAGTATATTTTGGGCCTTAGCATTAAAACAGAAATACCATTAGCACATATGTGTAATTACCATCACTGATGGTGTCCGTGATGAGCTTCCCCACCAGAGTCCTGTCGATCGTCACCTTCCCCAGCTGAGGCCCTGAAAGGCTCAGAGAAACTAGCACACCTGAACCGAGGAAGAGCTGAAAGACAAAAAAGCAACAATTTCAAAAACACATCAGGTTGTGGAAATAAAGAGAGAGAGAGAGAGCATGCATCACCAAGGAAAAAATAACTGTAGCAAATGAACATTTCCATAATTAAACTATTAAAATAAATGAATGTTCAAGGCAGTTTTCTGTTCTAGATCATCTGAGAAAGGGAAAACAAATGGCACTTTTCATGCTTTTATTTTTTGTTAACCTGCTTTGGTTTTCTACATCTTACGATGCATGAAGTGACATTAACAATCACTACATATACAGTAGCTGGAGGACAGCACTAAGACATGGCCTCATGCATCCGGGACCCTGCGTTTGAACCTCATGGTTTGAACTTCATGCACAGATGTTGCATGGCGTGTCAAGTCACGTTTACTGTCATGGGCCCTTTGTACAATGATATTTTTACTTTCAGGTCTCCTCAGAACAGCTCAAAAAAATCAAATAAATATAAAATGTGTATTAGCAAGTATTATATAATTAAACACACTGTTTGTTATATCCTTTTTCTCCTGGTGCTTTGGTTTTCCTACTTTATCAACCAAAGACGTGCAGTAAGTTTAATTAGTAGTTCAAAGTTTGCCCTATATGAATGTGAGCGGAGCTGTGTGTGGAACCGGAGCCTGTAGTGGATGGTCCATAGCTGTTTCACACTGTACTGCCAGGATAGGCTCTAGCCCTTCATGACCCTGAAGTGGATTAATCCATCCATCCATCCATCCTCTTCCACTTATCCGAGGTCGGGTCGCGGGGGCAGCAGCTTAAGCAGAGAGGCCCAGACTTCCCTCTCCCCGGCCACTTCTTCCAGCTCTTCCGGAGAATCCCAAAGGCGTTCCCAGGCCAGCCGGAGACATAGTCCCTCCAGCGTGTCCTGGGTCTTCCCCGGGCCTCCTCCCGGTTGGGCGTGCCGGAACACCTCACCAGGGAGGCGTCCAGCAGGCATCCTGATCAGATGCCGAGCCACCTCATCTGACTCCTCTCAATGCGGAGGAACAGCGGCTCTACTCTGAGCCCCTCCCGGATGACTGAGCTTCTCACCCTATCTTTAAGGGAAAGCCCAGACACCCTGCGGAGGAAACTCATTTCAGCCGCTTGTATTAGCGATCTCGTTCTTTGGTCACTACCCATAGCTCATGACCATAGGTGAGGGTAGGAGCGTAGATCGACTGGTAAATTGAGAGCTTTGCCTTACGGCTCAGCTCCTTTTTCACCACGACAGACCGATGCAGAGCCCGCATCACTGCGGATGCCGCACCGATCCGCCTGTCGATCTCACGCTCCATTCTTCCCTCACTCGTGAACAAGACCCCGAGATACTTGAACTCCTCCACTTGGGTCAGGATCTCTCCCCAACCCTGAGAGGGCACTCCACCCTTTTGCGGCTGAGGACCATGCTCTCAGATTTGGAGGTGCTGATTCTCATCCCAGCCGCTTCACACTCAGCTGCGAACCGATCCAGAGAGCTGAAGATCACGGCCTGATGAAGCAAACAGGACAACATCATCTGCAAAAGCAGTGACCCAATCCTGAGTCCACCAAACCGGACCCCTTCAACACCCTGGCTGCGCCTAGAAATTCTGTCCATAAAAGTTATGAACAGAATCGGTGACAAAGGGCAGCCCTGGCGGAGTCCAACTCTCACTGGAAACGGGCTCGACTTACTGCGGCAATGCGGACCAAGCTCTGACACGGTTGTACAGAGACCGAACAGCTCTTATCAGGGGTCCGGTACCCCATACTCCCGGAGCACCCCACAGGATTCCCGAGGGACACGGTCGAATGCCTTTTCCAAGTCCACAAAACACATGTAGACCGGTCGGGCAAACTCCCATGCACCCTCAGGACTCTGCTAAGGGTGAAGAGCTGGTCCACTGTTCCGCGACCAGGACGAAAACCACACTGTTCCTCCTGAATCCGAGGTTGACTATCCGACGGACCCTCCTCTCCAGAACCCCGAATAGACTTTTCCAGGGAGGCTGAGGAGTGTGATCCCTCTATAGTTGGAACACACCCTCCGGTCCCCTTTTAAAGAGGGGACCACCACCCCGGTCTGCCAATCCAGAGGCACTGTCCCGATGTCCATGCGATGTTGCAGAGGCGTGTCAACCAAGACAGTCCTACAACATCCAGAGCCTTAAGGAACTCGGTATCTCATCCACCCCGGGGCCCTGCCACCAAGGAGTTTTTGACCACCTCGGTGACTTCAGTCCCAGAGATGGGAGAGCCCACCTCAGAGTCCCCAGGCTCTGCTTCCTCATTGGAAGGCATGTTAGTGGGATTGAGGAGGTCTTGAAGTACTCCTCCCACCGACCCTAACGCCCGAAGTGAGGTCAGCAGCGCACCATCCCCACCATATACGGTGTTGACACTGCACTGCTTCCCCTCCTGAGGCGCCGGACGGTGGACCAGAATCTCCTCGAAGCCGTCCAAAGTCGTTCTCCATGGCCTCCAAACTCCTCCCATGCCCGAGTTTTGCCTCAGCAACAACGAAGCGCGTTCGCTTGGCCTGCGGTACCTATCAGCTGCCTCCAGAGACCCACAGGACAAAAAGTCCTATAGGACTCCTTCTTCAGCTTGACGGCATCCCTCACGCGGTGTCCACCAACGGGTTCGGGATTGCCGCCACGACAGGCACCGACCACCTTGCGGCCACAGCTCCGTCAGCCGCCTCAACAATAGAGGCACGGAACATGGCCCATTGGACTCAATGTCCCCACCTCCCTCGGGGCGTGGTTGAAGTTCTGCGGAGGTGGGAGTTGAAGCTACTTCTGACAGGGGACTCTGCCAGCCGTTCCCAGCAGACCCTCACAACACGTTTGGGCCTACCAGGTCTGACCGGCATCTTCCCCCACCATCGAAGCCAACTCACCACCAGGTGGTGATCAGTTGACAGCTCCGCCCCTCTCTTCACCCGAGTGTCCAAGACATATGGCCGCAAGTCCGGACACACCACAAAGTCGATCATCGACCTGAGGCCTAGGGTGTCCTGGTGCCAAGTGCACATATGAACACCCTTATGCTTGAACATGGTGTTCGTTATGGACAATCCGTGACGAGCACAGAAGTCCAATAACAAAACACCGCTCGGGTTCAGATCGGGGGGCCATTCCTCCCAATCACGCCCTTCCAGGTCTCACTGTCATTGCCCACGGAGCATTGAAGTCTCCCAGCAAAACGAGGGAATCCCCAGAAGGTATGCCCTCTAGCAACCCCTCCAGGGACTCCAAAAAGGGTGGATACTCCAAACTGCTGTTCGGGCATACGCACAAACAACAGTCAGGACCCTTCCCCACCCCGGCGGAGGGAGGCCACCCTCTCGTCCACCGGGTAAACCCCAATGCACAGGCTCCAGTGGGGGCAATAAGTATGCCCACACCTGCTCGGCCCTCTCACCGGGGGCAACTCCAGAGTGGTAGAGAGTCCAGCCCCTCTCAAGGAGATTGGTTCCAGAGTCCAAGCTGTGCGTCGAGGTGAGTCCGACTATATCTAGCCGGAACCTCTCGACCTCGGCACTAGCTCAGGCTCCTTCCCCTTCAGAGAGGTGACATTCCACGTCCCAAGAGCCAGTTTCTGTAGCCGAGGATCAGACCGCCAAGGTCCTGCCTTCGGCCACCACCCAACTCACACTGCACCCAACCTCCTTGGCCCCTCCCATAGGTGGTGAGCCCATGGGAAGTGATGTGGATTAAGCAGGTTTGTTTTTGTTTTTTTTGTTTTTTTTCAGAGATGTATAACATAACATACATAAGACTTTCATATTTACAAACCTGCTGAAGTGGATTAAGCAGGTTTGTAAATATGAAAGTCTTATGTACGTTATGTTATACATCTCTGAAAAAAAAAAAAACAGATTTTTATTTTTGTATTTTGACAAAGAAAGCGTGAACGTCAACATATGCTTAGTTAATTGGCAGTTTATTTACAGTACAATGAAAAGCAATTGTTATTAGGTATTTTTGGTGCAGAGAGACAAAATAGTACAAGGTAGAATGGCACAGCACACAGACAAAAATTGTTCAAGAGAGCAATAACAATTAAAAAATTAAACAAAACACATTTTTAACCATTCCAAATTAAAGATACAGTAAATACACAAATAAGTATTAGATATGAACATGGATCATGCAAAATAAGCATCCTTGAGTCTGTAAAACTGAATCACTGACACATTCTGAATAGTTATGAGGTTGCTACCACAATGAAATTGTATTCAAAGGTCTAGGAGACAGCGGAGTTGGAGTCGAGACTTTAATGGCACATCGGTAAAAACTCTCCGGGAGTCAGGTGGTACAGCACTGAATGCGAAGATCACCTTTGCTAAAACGCTGCAGAGCAAAAAGGTTGTGGCATATCAGCAAGGTGCAGGTTTCCTTTTTAAAACTGTGCAACACAAATTCACGAGTGTAGGTGTACATAAGTAAAGACGGACAGCTACAGAGTGCTTAATGGAGCCTAGAGATCTAGACAGCCATCCCTCATTACCGGTTCTCTGGGTCTTTTAGGGAAAAACTTACACTCACTTGTATAAAGGTTTGAGTTTGGGCAGAAAGGGTGAAAAGCAAAGGAAGAAAAGGTCAAAACGAAATCATTGTGCAAGTGAGAGAGGGAAGCGATCGGGAGAAGCCCTGCAGAGCATGCAAGAAGTGCTGTTCTGGAGGAAAATGGCTCAAACTCCACTGAGTGAGAAGCAACAGGGGTGATTGAGGGCAGCGACTGAAGGGTGTGCCAAGCCGTAGAAAACACAGTGGGTACTGGCAGAGGTAGTTAGGAGAGAGAGCCAAGGGAACCATGTTCATTGGTGTCTCAAAACTGCTGAGCAGACCTGAACAGAGCCAGTAAGAGACAGAAAGAATGGGACACTGGCATAAGGAAATGGGAAAAGGCAGATGCTGCTTTTGCTCCTGGTTTTAACCATAAATCTGGAAAGTATGTCATTCATGGATTGCATGGCTTCATCTCCTAAACGATAAAAGATGAGACTAGACTTTTAGTATCAACAGAAACTCTTGCGTCATCAGTATTCTCTGAGAATGGAGTGCAATACCCTACCTTTAATCAAGACATTTCAAGATGGGGTTGTGCTTGACTTCTAAACGTTTTGCTGGCAAAACTGGAGGGCGTTTAATGATGAATTTCCCTAGTGCTTTGGTAGTCAGGTATCCTTCTCATCATTTTTATTTTCATAATCAATGATATGATTGGTGGAAAAGAGCATATTTTCAATTTCCTTTCTGTATTTTCTGCTCATTTATATTTACTAAACTACAGTAGGTGTATATGGACAGGCCACTGCTGACAGAGCTATTCTTGTGTCCATGTCCAAAAGATGATTAAGATGGCTGTCTATCCTAATAGCTGCAGGACTAGCAGCCAAGTAAAGTGAATGACACTTTTTGAATGACCTTTCCCCTCTAGACAACATTCCATCTACACAATGTCCTCTTATCACTTAAACAAAGTGTTGTTAAACCAAAACAGATTTATTATGAAGGAAAGCCCAATAGTCTCTTCTCATGTCCTGTCCACATAATTCACCTGGGCTGATCACTTTAGTTATAAAAGGAAAACATAAAATGCTAGTTGCTTTGCCAGGTTGTTTCATATCAGTTCACAATAACTGCAAACTGAGTATTGATAATTCAACATAGGCCTGTTTTAATTAAGTAAAACATTCACTACAGCTTTACTGTAAACAAGGAGATGTTCATAAAAAATATAGTAGGTAAGGTAACTACTTTTATTTAACAATGCAAATGAATCAACAAGAACACCGAAGTCTAAATTCCTTTTCAAATCAGTCATTTTATGGTATAAAAACATACAAAGGAGAGATAGTCAAAAGAAAAAGACAAATTAACAAATAAATACATTCTTGTCAGACAAGCCTTTGCTGCAGTTCACGTCTCGTCTCCAAGATCAAGGGGATTCTGGTAAGTAAGTGACCTTTAAACATCTCCCTGAGGCTTCTTCGATGGCCTCTGAAAGTCACAGGGGCATTTTCGAAAGCTTGCAGTGGTGGTCACAGGTAACCCTGCATTCTCCAAATTGAATACACAGCTAAAAGGCAGGGTACCCTAGGTGGTCACCTGTACTTCCTTCCCTCCATTATAGGCAAGTCGGAGCTCTTTGCTTTCCTCTAATTGTGTAGGGGAGCTCTAACAGACATCTGTCCTCCCCATGAACACTCCCAGCAGAGTCATTATGTCCAGGACACTTTTTAAGCAGATTTGGTCTTTTGGCTCCTGATGACACGTTTCTCACATTAGCACAAGGAGGGGCTAACTAGTTATCACTGTGGGTTTCTCTTTTAAAATATGGGCATTATGCGTTTGTCTGCCCATACCCCTTCTTTCCCAGAAGCCTCTTGACAATAGGAGTATTAAATTAAAAAGTAACTATTTACATAATGCCTGTAACATTCCTCAACCAAAGTTAGACACAATTTTTCAGAAAGCTTAATTTTTCTATTAGTTACCTGAAAATGAACATTTCTTAATGCTGTCTATTTATACGATACTTCTGAATAAACAACTCAGTTTATGGTCCACTGACTCTGCTGTGGTTAAAATACTTTAACATTTAGTGTTACCACTAGACCCAGCTTTATTTACTGAAGGCAGAAGAATGAGGGCTCTTTATTTAACAAAAAGCTTCACAGATGACAGACTGTGTTGTGTACGCTAGCCAATGCCTGTGTAGAAGCTGCTGAACAATAATATGTTGACGAAGTACTAATATTTACCTCAAATGATATAGCCTCTGATGTTTCATTACCTATTTAACTAGAAGGTATTTTAATTAAAAGGCATCAACATGCTATAAACTGTTGTGCTGAAACAAAAAAAAATTAAATATCAAAGCTAAAAAACAAGTATCAAAAATGAAAGCTGAAAGGAGAGCCAATATTTACTACCACAGTACAGAGCAAATTTATCAAAATACACTGCAAAAATCAAAGGTTGCTATCCACAGTCTCACATAGAGACCTGACCTAAAAACACGAGCTTGTATTCTGTTATTTCAATGACAATGGCAGCAAGCACTGGAACACAAAATAGTAACAAGACGAGGAAAAATAGAAAATTACAAACCTTTCACAGTGTCAAAACCAAGCACCAGCATAATAAATACAATCTTTATATTCAAAAATTCAATTGGGCAAGAAAACCCAGGAAAAACTGTATGGAAAAATCAGAATAAATTAAATATAAAACACCAATATAACAATCACAGGGGAAAGGTTTAGTAGGAGATTTATAATAGAAGAACCAATGCTATGAAAAAAAAAACATGTTCTTGAGTGAGTGAGCTTAAACTGGTGTTGGAAGGGATAGGAAGTCCATGTTTGTATGACATGTGCAACACAAGAAATTTTCTATGGTGAACCGGTTAGATGCAGATGGCACCAGGAGCTGAAGTACAGAAATGCTGGAATGCTAAAGCTGAGGGCAGTCAGCACAGGATTAGATGTGAATGCCTGCACCTTTAACTGCAAGGTAGGGAGAAGACACAGACCCAGCCAGATGGTCAGACAGCTTGGTGGTCTCTGGATCTTGTAAGACAAAGCATATCCTGGCTACAGAACTGAATACCACAATGGAGTTACAAACAGCTGCTCCCCACTAGATAACAATGGTCCAAGAGTTAAGAAAGTGAGTTGGGGTGAAGGTACACTGGCAGGTGAGATTAAATATTATAACTTCATTTAAGAAATATCATGTAGCCCATTTTATACATTTCCCATTTGTCATACAAGAAACATATTCCCCCCAAAAAAGATATACTACTAAAAGAAGGCAGGCAAATGAATAAGAAAAAAATAGTTCTTCAGTTTGCAGGTTAGGTGGATTGGCGATTCTAAATTGGCCCTTGTGTGTGCTTGTTGTGTTTGTGTGTGTCCTGCGGTGGGTTGGCACCCTGCTCAGGATTGGTTCCTGCCTTGTGCCCTGTGTTGGCTGGGATTGGCTCCAGCAGACTCCCGTATTCCGATTCAGCGGGGTAGAAAATGGATGGATGGATGGATGGATAGTTCTTCAGTTGGCTGAGGCTCTTGAGAAGGTGAAGGAACACTCCAGACCTCCAGAACTGCCTGCACCTGCATTCATAAACAATTCTTTCGTACATTTCTCTAAATCCTATACTCTCTGAAAAATGTCCTGTGGGACTTGGCCATATAAAATGAGGCGACCCCTGTATGTTTACAAGAAGCCAGAGTCCCTTATCTGAGAAATGTTAACTACACACTGTAACCAGTATGTGTGGGAGATCAGTCACTCAGGATTACTCCCTTTCTATGTATCTCTCTTTGCACTCCTCAAGGGCTTTCTTTCTCCTTCTGACCAGGAACTCAGTGAATACAATTCTTCAACAGGTCACTGCCCACCGGTAACAAGGGATAGACAATTGCAAGGCTGTGAAATGCTTGAGCCCATTCGTACATCAATGTGTGCAAGCCAGGAGCCAACAATGGAAACACTCATCCACTCACTTAGAGATAGCTAATTCAGCTTCTGCAACACACATTTCAGGAGTTTCTAAATTTACTGTACTCCTCCATATTTTCTCAAAACACATTATTTTGAAAAGTATTTCAATGTACAGGACCAGTGATATGGGCATTAACTACCTGACAGAAGTTCTTGTTCTTCCATTTGCTCCACACTCTGCTGCTATTTTGAAGAAGATCCTGAAAGACAGCACAATAAAGACATACAAGTAAAATTTGTATTTAGTTTCCCCATGTAAAATATGTGTGCATCTGTATTAATGGTAATCACATCAGATGAGCATACCAAACAAAGATTAAACAGTTTTGAAACCAGCCACATTAGAGAAGGGTAGCATGTGGGGAGTGATGTCTTCAAATTTTGAAGCTACAGAATGGTGGGACAGGAAATAGATGAGTAGCTATTTAAAAAAAAAAAAACTTCAAGCATCAACAGTAATTAAAGTATACCTCTAGTTCCTTCAGGTTGTCTCGAACCTTTTCAGGACGTTTGTTTTTTAGTGTCCATGAATACTCACGAGCTGAAAGAAGGGTGGAAAAAACAAAACTACATTTTAGATAACTTCATAATATATACACACAAACTACCGGAAAGTTCTGTCATCCAGCACACTATTTGGCAACTTATTCCAAATGTCTACGGTTCTCTGTGTGTGGAAACACATTCTAATATTTATTATAATAAAGCCTTAAAGAGTCTTCATCTTGTGTTGCCACATTCTTATTGATGAACTACTGTTAAAATTGCAGCTGGAATTCACCGTCCAAATTCACTTCAGAATTCTGAACATTTCTTTCATGTCTCGTTAATATCCATTTGCTTAAAAGATTCAACTCCATCAATCTTTACATTATTTGTTACTTTTTAGTTAATTGTAATTCTGTAATTGTGTTCTGTTCCTTCAAAGGAGGCAGGGTCATTCTGATGTCACAGTTTGCTGGGAAGACTTAGGAACTGGAGATTATTAATTTATAGCAGAGTTTCAGTAAGTATTGTATTTCTTTGTCGGATCTGTCTGAATTTTACATTATCTCTCGCTCCATTTTAAGGATTCTGATTTCTGCACTATGTATTAGGACTTGGTTGATGTGCATTGACTTCTAGGCCAATCTTTTTTGATAATTTCTGCCCTATCTAATGTTTCTTTGCATTTTTCTATTTTATGTTAAAAAAATCTTCCATTTATAAAGATTGTATGCTTGCTGTTTTTTATAAACTGTGGGTTTGTGACCATTTTCTTACCTGAATTTTTGTGATATTTTTGGGAGTGTTAAGCTATTTTTGAAGCTTAAATCACTTTTGGGCAGGCAAAGCATAAGATAGACCACTGAAGCTAGGACTAAGCCCATTGGAATGACTCCTTTTCCATGCAAGCAAAGGAGGCCTGTCTTAGCCAATGAAGCCTTTTGGAGGCATCATACTGCTTTTGCCATGTGTTTGACTCTACATTATAACACTGCCCAAGTCTGATTTGTGTACAGGTCCAACAGTAATGGTTATGATGACTCTAGGTTATCTGCCATTCCACTTACTTTAGTGTAATCTTTAAACTTTTTTGTTAGATACATTTTATCAGGATGCATTGATTAATGAGGAACGCTGCTTTTCACATCAATTATTTAGGAGCAAGTTCTTCTCATTAATTTTCCACCTATCAACACAGCACATATTGAACTCTCACTTATTTTAGTCTGATAACTATGGAGGAATATTTCGGACAAAATTAAATAAATAAATAAATGCGTAAATAAATAAAAATACTGTGAAATGTGACCATACATAAATAAATATGTCATGAAATGAGAGCATAAATAAATAAATGTGTCACAAAATATGTTATTGTTGCTTATTTTTTTTAATTTTGTCTGTAACATTCCTGCAAACCGTCATGAAATACGACTTGAAATAAAACTGTCACTTTCACTCGTCAAAGTTGAGAGGGTGGGCTCTAACACGCCCTCTAGATACTGATTGGTGAATCGATAGCACAAGACTTGATTAGAAAAATGCTTACTACTGCCGATGAAATGGATTTCGAAAATAGTTTCATCTATATCGGAGTCTAAAATAGCCGCCAACATTGTACTTTCTTCCGATAAATCTTCAATTCTCTCTCTGAAATAACGTAATATCTTCGGCAGAATCCATTTCATCGGCGGTAGTAAGCATTTTTCTAATCAAGTCTTGTGCTATCGATTCACCAATCAGTAACTAGAGGGCGTGTTAGAGCCCACCCTCTCAACTTTGACGAGTGAAAGTGACAGTTTTATTTCAAGTCGTATTTCATGACGGTTTGCAGGAATGTTACAGACAAAATTAAAAAAAATAAGCAACAATAAACATATTTTGTGACACATTTATTTATTTATGCTCTCATTTCATGACATTTATTTATTTACGTTCACATTTCACAGTACTTTTATTTATTTGCGCATTTATTTATTTATTTATTTATTTAATTTTGTCTGAAATATTCCTCCATAGATAACAAGCTTCTCCTGTGGTAACTTATTAAAAGCTTTTCAAAAATGAAGATAAACAATATCATATGCATGATTTCAATCAAACACTTTTGTTGACTCCTCACAGTATATTTGCATATTAGTGAAATGCAATTTTCTCATCTAAAACCCCGACATGTTGCTGAGTTTGTCTTTAATAATCTAACTATGAGAAATGTTACATTTACTGGCGTGTAGTTATTAGGATTGGCTTGCCCACATTTTTAATACAACAGGATAATATTCGCTAGCTTCCAATCTCAGTGTAGCGGTTTCCAAAAAATATGCTTTAAGGTTTCTTATTTCACATCATTAGCTTTTATTGTGTTCATAAGAATTACTTACGATTTGAAATCACGTCACTTTTTTTTTTTTTTTTTTTTTTGCTCAACACCTCCGGTCTCACCAGTATAAGATACTCCCATATCTGATTTACTGTTCAACTTGTCTTGATGTCTAGTTATGCAAGATTTGAAGCTTTTTGGCCCTCTAGAAACCCCAGAAAAAAGCGAATGTTTAGGCCATTGACTACATTTTTTGCAGGAAATTTCACATTTATGAAAAAACAGTAAACCAATAGGTGTCTACAGCAAAAATAATCAGAAGGTCTTGGAGGTGTGTATGCCACACCAACTGACCCCAGAGGTAGATCCCCTAATGGGAAAGTGGGGGTCAAAGTTTTCATAAATCTTCAAAAAATAAGGACCAGTAATAATGGTGTGTGGAGTATCATTTTCATGCTACTTCAAGGTTGCTGAATATTTTTCACACTTGATTCTTTACAACATGTAGTCCTAGTCATGTAAAAGACATTCCCAGAAGGTTAAAAAAGTCACATAAGTATGTGGGGTATTGTTTAAAACAATTTATGGTAAAAAAGACACACTAAATTTTGTAATTTCTTCGTTGACTCCACAACACAGAAACTGGGAAATCACAGCTCACTTAATTAGGTTAGGAGTCCAGTTAAAAACAGAAGCTGATTGGAATGACCAAATTTGGAAACTATTAACTTACAGAACTTCACTGTTACCATTTGCAAAACTACTTGAAATATTCGCATTTAATAACTAAAATTTCTACTATTTGTTTCTATCAATGTAAATATTTTAATTCATACAGAACTGCAATTTGTTAAAATATTTATTGAGTTACATTATATACTCTCTTGGATATCAAAATGGTATCAAATTTCAATACTTTTCTTAGTATCATATCAAAATTGGAAACTTTGGTATCATGACAGCCGTAATGTGTACAGATTTCTCTAATGTTAACATTAACTTATCTAACTCATAATATCTTCCCCTGTTTTGCTAATAACTAGCAAGACATACAAGTTCATACACTGTTCACAAAAACATCAAAGAATGAGATGCTGGTGCCTGGTCATCTCGTTTGGAATCAGGTCATTGTGATATCCACTGACAACATCATCATTTAACAAAACACAGCAGTATAGATTTAAACATGAAAGTAACTTGAGAACCTCACAACCACTCAAATAAACCGCTGAAACAAAATGAAAGGAAAACTTTAAAAACACATCAATGGGAAAAAAAATCCTGCTGGATACCTGTACTGATATGGACTGGGTAATGTGTTAGGAACGAAAGGATGCCACATCTTTTGATGGAAATGAAAATTATCAACCCACAGAGGTCTGAATTCAAAGACACCCCGAAAACCAAAGTGAAAAAATGATGCGGCAAGCTAGTCCATTTTGCTGAAATTTCATTGCAGCAACTCAGAATCGTTCTCAGTAGTTTGTATGGGCTCCACATGCTTGTATGTATGCCTGACAACGTCGGGGCACGCTCCTAATGAGATGATGGATGGTGTCCTGGGGGATCTCCTCCCAGATCTGGACCAGGGCATCCCTGAGCTCCTGGACAGCCTGAGGTGCAACCTGGTGGTGTCAGATGGACCACAACATAGTGTTCTATTGGACTGAGGTCAGGTGAGCATGGGGGCCAGTCAATGGTATCAATTCCTTCATTATCCAGGAATTGACTGCATACTCTCGCCACATGAGGACGGGCTTTGTCGTGCACCAGGAGGAACTCAGGACCCACTGCACCAGCATAGGATCTGACAATGGGTCCAAGGATTTCATCCCGAAACCTAATGGCAGTCAAGGTGTTGTTGTCTAGCCTGTAGAGGTCTGTGCGTCCCTCCATGGATATGCCTCCCCAGACCAACACTGACCCACCACCAAATCTGTCATGCTGAACGATGTTACAGGCAGCATAACGTTCTCCACGGCTTCTGACAGACCCTATCACGTCTGTCACATGTGCTCAGGGTGAACCTGTTGTCATCTGTGAAAAGCACAGGTCACCAGTGAAGGACCTGCCAATTCTGGTATTCCATGACAAATGCCAATCGAGCTCCATAGTGCCGGGCAGTGAGCACAGGGCCCACTAGAGGATGTTGGGCCTTCAGGTCACCCTTGTGAAGTCTGTTTCTGATTGTTTGATCAGAGACATTCACACCAGTGGCCTGCTGGAGATCATTTTGTAGGCTTTGGCAGTGCTCACCCTGTTTCTCCTTGCCCAAAGGAGCAGATACCGGTAGGTCCTGCTGATGGGTTAAGGACCTTCTATGGCCCTGTCCCGACCTCCTAGAGTAACTGCCTGTCTCCTGGAATCTCCTCCATGACCTTGAGACTGTGCTGGGAGACACAGCAAACCTTCTGGCAATGGCATGTATTGATGTGCCGTCCTGGAGAAGTTCGACTACCTGTGCAACCTTGATGCTACCAGTAGTGACACTGACTGTAGCCAAATGCAAAACTACTGAAAAAACAGTCATGAAAGATGAGGAGGGAAAAATGTTAGTGGTCTCCACCTGTTAAACCATTCCTGTTATGAGAGTTGTCTCATTTTTGCCCCTCTAATGCACCTGTTGTTAATGTCATTAACACCAAAGCAGCTAAAAGTGACTAACAACACCCTCTGCTACTTAACTGACCAGATCAATATCCCAGAAGTTGCTATACTCTGATAAAAAAAGTGTTCCTTTAATTTTTTTGAGCAGTATATATTAGCGATGAACTGCCTAAATTTAAACTGCAAAACCTTTAGAAATGAACAGCTTTGACAAGCTACAATAACACAGAAAGAATGCACAAAATACACAGGCTGCACAACTCAAACACAAGACTATGGGGCAGATAAGCATGAGGCCAGCAAACAACTAAAAAATGATTCTCTACATATCTGTTCTTTCCACACCAGAAGCCTGTGCTTCTTTGAAATGGAGGCATCACACTGCTGGCTTCTTTTCCACACAGTCGAAGCAGCATGCCTAAGGCTTCCCCGGTGGCTTTTTCAAATTTTGTATCATCAGACAGTCCTCCTCAGCAGTGGGCAAAGATCAACTATTCCTCAGCCCTATTCTCATCAACGCAATGCCTTGTGCACAATGCATACCTGTTGTTGTTCCACTTTCATATTTTTAAATTACTGTGGCTAACTTCAAGGGATCAAATGACATAGGACATTTCATACCTTTTTATCGGCTTGCACTAAAAAGCCATGAATGAGAAAAGCTTAAACTGGAAGTGCAAAAGTTTGATTTAAAAGATAAAGGTACCCCTCATTAATTTTCATGCTATGAATAAGCGGCTATCCTGTTCAAGGCCCATTGCTTAACTGAAACATTCAGGTTGCAGAAGTGCACACACCCAAGGGTAAGCCTAAAACACCACAAGGCCAATTGGTCTGGCTCCTCAGGTGAAAACAGGTTTGCATAGCCCTGGACTACGACAAACATCATCACTATAGTAGATCCAATTTTGTTCTGGAACATATGATGGAAAAGTAGAAAAAGTGGCTTAAGAAAACAAAATTGTTGGTTTTTGTAAACACTGCATAATAAGTTAACTTATTTTGCACATCTAGAGTCCTTAGTGCAGCCCTTTTCCCACTCTGGTTGCAGTTTTTAACAGAATAAACCATCCTGAAATGCTAAAATAAAATCAACTTAATTAAAATGTTCCCACTTTGGCTTTGCACATCTCGATTAACTATATTCATATGTTTAGCATCAACTCTTTTTTTTAAGCAACAAACAACAAGACTTTCTAACTTAAACCTCTTGATGCACTGCCCACTATGTTTATGGAGAAGAACTCTGACTGGCATTTCAAAGGTACATTAATAATTTTGCACGCATTGTTTCACAAACAATTTACTGCATTCTAAAACCACACCTGTTTAAACTCTGTCATAGTTCATTTTTAAAGCAGTACAAAAACAAAAAGGGTATACTTTTCATGAAAACAATAGCAGAAGACAATTGTCACTTCATGTACGGTGCTCACACAGTAGTAAGTGCTGTAGCCTCACAGCTCTGGGTTTTGCATGCTTTCAATTTGGGCTTTTCCCAGGTGCTTATGCTTCTCCAATATTCGAAAAACAAGTACAGTATATCAAGTAAACTGGTGAATCTGAATTATTCTTGTGTGAGTGAGGGTAAAGTTTGGGTACATTGTCACATTTCTGATACATGCTATGTCCTCAGTACTGTTGAGATAGATATCAGTCTCCTGTAATGGAAAAATTGGATTCAGAAAATGGATAGCTGTGCTTGTTGTGATGAAATATTAAATGACTGAATACTATTTTCTAAAAAGTAGTATATACCCCAATCAACCCAAAAGACACCCATCATAGGCTTCTCCTCTTGTTGGTGCTTTAGTATACCAAGTTAAAAAACAGTCATTAACTATTTCTATGAATTTCAGCTCTTGTTCTCCACTGTTTGTAGGACTTCTGTAGTTAATATTAGGGTTAGGGTTCCCTCATTAAATTCCCTCATAGCTATGGCATCCCCTTTTATTTGCTTTATTGATATAATGAAATCGTTTTATATTGACACTGTTAATCTGAGTTGGGTTGTCTATAACAAAGCCCCAATGTCAGGCCTTTATACTTAATACATTTCACAGGTCAACAAAATTTTGCTTGCTGAGCACTTTCAGTGTATCTTATAAATTTTGGCCTGCTGATCTCAGAAGTCTCCTTTGAATTTTCCTATCACATACCCTTCTAATGCAGTCACTCATTTGTT
The DNA here is from genome assembly GCF_016835505.1 of Polypterus senegalus. Lineage (NCBI taxonomy): Eukaryota > Metazoa > Chordata > Cladistia > Polypteriformes > Polypteridae > Polypterus > Polypterus senegalus. The sequence goes on along the minus strand of NC_053169.1, from coordinate 75,505,997 downwards.
TGGTTCTTCTCATATTATTATTATTATTATTATTATTTTTATTCTCTGCCACCACCACCTAATCAAAGCACCATGATGTCCCTACATTGATGGATTAAAGGCCAGAAGTCCACGTGACCATCATCATCAAGTCCTTCCATGAGAACTCTGAATACAATGAGGACTGATCATTTATTTTAGGTAGAATGCCCAGAGGGGGCTGTGTGGTCTCATGTCCTGGAACCCCTGCAGATTTTATTTTTTCTCCAGCCCCCTGGAGTTTTTTTTTATTTTTTCTGTCCTCCATGGCCATCGGACCTTACTTTTATTCTATGTTAATTAGTGTTCTCTGATTTTAATTCTTACTTTGTCTTTTTTCTCTTTCTTCATCATGTAAAGCACTTTGAGCTGCAATATTTGTATGAAAATGTGCTATATAAATAAATGTTGTTGTTATTATAACTATACTTATACAGTACAGCAACTGGAATATCTGTGGTGATCTTAATGTAGTAGAACTGCCAGTAGGAATCCAGCTCAGATATACCAAGTCTGGCTGTTTAATTTGTTGCGTTTCAGCCAGGGTTTCCCCTGTGGCTGTGGTTCAAATTCAATTTTATGTCTGCTTTGGTCATTTTTGATTATTTTATTTATGTAACTGTTACGTTTGCTGATTATTTGCATCATTCTATGTTTTTGATTGTTACTGCCTGGGTATGTTCAGTAAGTTTGGGAGACCACCTGGCAGTCACCACCTGGAACTGTCCCCCACTCTACAAATACAGAGGGCCACCAAAAGATTCTTAGGGGTTCATTGTAAATGTCATGGTCAGTTTCTGACTATGTTTCTGGATTACTGCATTGGGACTGCGTTTGCCTTGGTTGATCTTGCAGGGGTTTGGCAATACACAACCCTTTCATGGGCATTATTAGAAGTGCTTTTTCAACTTTTTGGGACTTATATGCCTTGTAGTTCCTATTCATAACATCATTTGCGAATGGGACAGCCATGCTAATGAGTCTCATTACACTGAAAAGAACTGGCGGTTCCAGGGCAGAAAAGGTGGCACATAAACCACTTGTCAACACAACAAAGATATTTTGCCTCTTCATATAAAACTTGGACTGATAAAAAATGTCATGAAAGCAATGAACAAGGAAGGGGAAGGATTTCAATATTTGAGACAAATGTTTCCATGAATAACTGAGGCCAAGATTAAGGGTGCCAATTTTGTTGGTCCGAAAATCAAAGACGTCATCAATGGCAAGGAGTTTGAAGATCTGCTAGTTGGGCCAGAGGAGACTGCATGGAAGACATTTAAGGATATTGTTGAGAATTTTCTTGGTAACCACAGAGGACTGAACTAAATCCAGCTGGTTGACAATATGCCTTCAGCATAAAAACCATTAAGTGGTGACTCTGTGGCTAAGGATCTGAGCTGGTATCTAGAAGGTCAAATTCCATTACTGCCAGAGGGATCGTACTCCGTTGGGCAATTTAGCCAGGCCCTTAACCTGAAAATTGCTCCAGGGTGCTGTTCAATGCATGACCCTGTGCTCTGACTCCCAAAGGTCATGAGAAAAGACAATTTCCCCTCAGCGATAAACAAAGTATATCAACAGCAAAAAAAAATAATCAAAAAAAGTGTAACATGTCAGTAAGATTAATCTTCTGCATTCACAGTTGGACTTATACACTGCTAATCTTGGTGCAGTCAATGATGAACATGGTGAAAAGTTTCGCTAGTACATTGCAATGATGGGAAAGTGGTATCAGGACAAATAGAATCCATTGATAGTAGCTGACAGATGAGGAGTAAAAACAAAAATGACCATTGAAACATTTTAGCTGAATTTCACTAATGTGACAACATCATTAATTGATTAAACACACTACATTTCATAAAAGTCTTCACAGTCCTACATAAGACAGTAAATCTGGAATTACATTTGTGATTAGCTTGAAGCTGTGTATCATAAACACCAACATTTTTCAAAAGTAAAGCTTTTGAAAATGTGTTGTCAAGTGTAGTTAAACACATGAGGTAAGGTTCTCATAACTACAGACAAATACAGATTTCATAAGCGAAGATAAACATTCAAACACCAAATTATTTTTACCAAGAATTTGTACAAATTCATATATTCAGTGGGGTAAATTAGTGATGTTTGCTCACTTACAAAGAAATGTAATTTTTATGGTAGTATCATTTTAATGGAGAGATACAGAATATCAACTAAAAATCCAGAAAAAACACATTACATAAAAATGATAAATTGATTTGCATGTCATAGAGTGAAATAAGTATTTGATTCCCTACATCCCTGACAGAATTCTGGCTCCCACAGATTGGCTGTGTGCGATTACAATCAATCAGTCAATTACAGATACTCTTGTTATGTGCATAAAGCACACCTGTCCACAAAATTAATTTCTTCCATTCCAACCTCTTCACCACCATGGGCAAGACCAAAGAGCTGTCAAAGGACATCAGTTACAGGACTGTAGACCTGTATGAGGCTGAAATGGGCTACAAGACCTTCAGCAACGAGCTTTGTAAGGAAGTGGCAACTGTTGTTGCGATTATTTGCTGGTGGTGGATTTTAGGAGGCCCAGGCCCCTCATGGACCCTGTGATCATCAGAGGTGACTGTGTGCAGAGGGTGCAGACCTACAAATACCTGGGAGTGCAGCTGGATGATAAATTGGACTGGACTGCCAATACTGATGCTCTATGTAAGAAAGGTCCGAGCAGACTATACTTTCTTAGAAGGTTGGCGTCCTTCAACATCTGCAGTAAGATGCTGCAGATGTTCTACCAGACGGTTGTGGCGAGTGCCCTCTTCTACGCGGTGGTGTGCTGGGGTGGCAGCATAAAGATGAAAGACGCCTCACGCCTGGACAAACTTGTTAAGAAGGCAGGCTCTATTGTAGGAGTAAAGTTGGACAGTTTAACATCTGTGGCAGAATGATGGGCATTAAGCAAACATCTGTCAATCATGAAGAATCCACTGCATCCACTGAACAGGATCATCTCCAGACAGAGGAGTAGCTTCAGTGACAGACTGCTATCACTGTCCTGCTCCACTGACAGACTGAGGAGATCGTTCCTCCCCCACACTATGTGACTCTTCAATTCCAGTAAATGCGAACATTAATTTTATTTTAATTTTTTTCATTTTTATTACTATTTAATTTAATATTGTTTCTTTGTATCAGTATACTGCTGCTGGATTATGTGAGTTTCCCCTTGGGATTAATAAAGTATCTATCTATCTATCTATCTATCTATCTGGAAATGGAAGAAATATAAAATGACCATCAATTGCACTCGTCTGGAGCTCCATGCAAGATCTTGCCTCATGGGGTGAGGATGATCATGAGAAAGGTGAATTTTCAGCCCAAAACTATACAAGAGGAGGCAGTAGGGACCACAGTCACCAAGAACACCATTGGTAACACACTACACTGTAATGGATTGAAATCTTGCAGCACCCACAAGGTCCCCATGCTCAAGAAGGCACAGGTACAGGCCCATCTTAAGTTTGCCAGTGAACATAATTATTTCCCCCACTGTATTTCTAATGCAGAAGTCAAAATATTTAAAACAAAATAAAAACACATATGTATTAAAATCATTGCTTAATATGAAAACTGAAGAAAGCAAAAATAATTGTTTTCATATACAGCTCAGGAAAATTCCTTGGAAAGTTGGGTGTTGGGACCCATAAAGAACAGTTTTGTTGTCGTTATTGTCTATTAGAAAATACATGGATGAATATTCAAGTGCTGAGCGCACTGATCAGCATACTGATGCCCATCTATTATTATTTTACATTCAAGATGAAACTTTGATGGAAACCATTGATCAAAAACTGAAAACAGCTGAGGCAAATAATTGGTCAAATGGTATAGTTTCTTTTCCTTTATTTTGCCTCATACAATTTTTGTATTATGAATTTGTTAGTTTTCGCATACCCCTTGGGGTCAGAGTGCAGGGTCAGCCATTGTAGAGTGCCCCAGGAGCAATTGCAGGTCAAGGGCCTTGCTCAAGGGCCCAGCAGAGTAGGATCTCTGGAGCACAGATTCCTTAGCATCAGAGCCAACACTCTGCCCAAAAAAAAAAAAAAACAAAAAAAAAACTACACCAGTGATCAAAAAGGCAAATAAGTGGTCAGAAGGACATATATTTCTGTATATTTTTATTTTCAGAAAGCTACACTAAGCTGAATTTTTTACGAGTTGTGTCATAAACCCCACATCATTTAATGAAGCTCTGTGAAGTAGGTGCTGGGCTGCAGCTACTGGGCTCAAAAACATTCTCGTTGACTTGGATCGGGATCTCTTTTCAAAAGATAATCATTTTAATACAACAGCTTGCCTTCCTGGTCATACCACCACATTAAGAAAAACAGCACTTATTTATATAGTACACTAGCTGTGCCCTGAGGCTCGGCCCACGTAGTAGTGAAATAGGACAAACTTTAAAAATCAATAAACAAACAGGTATCGCTAGCTAAGCGGAGGCAAGGTATGCTCCAAAACATGGCCAGAGGTAGACCGACTTGAACGGAGGTGCATGTGAGTGGGGAGACCCCACTCCTGACATCATGCTTCCTCCTCCCCTTAGCCCACAGCCTCTGTCTTGCATTCACATGAATAAATCGCTCCTGCAAGCGAACTATGATACTTAGGATGATGAGAGAAGTCACAAAATAGAAAAAAAAAAAAAACAATCTAAATTCGTTAAGTCGTTCACTTGTGAAAAGCAGACAGAAAGACACACGGATGTTGGATTTTATATATAGAGAGATTTTCATACATATGTGTAAACATAAAGTGCTTTCTTTACAAGTTGTAAAAGTAATTTATAACAGATGAAAATTGAAAGAATCTAGTTTAAAAATCACTCATAGTTAAAATCTGCTTTGCTAACATATGATGTGGTCTGATGACCAGAGAGGAGATGAAAACAAGAACTCCAACCAGTGAGGACGAGGCAGAGAATAAACCTTTAGGGCGGTGGCTCTTAAACTTTTTTTCTCGCAACCCAATTCTTCCTATTGTGTGTCTTCTCAACCCATTATCGCTATGGAACAGCTGATCATCGTCCCATTCTCCCTTGAAGAACTGGTGCTGGTTGTTGTCCTCACTTTTGGCCCTTGGAGAATCGTAGCCATTCATCTTCCTTGGGGCTTGTTTCAGTCATTGCTAGGCTTTCCGCTAACCATTCACAACCCTTTCTTTTTTGGTCCAATTATAATTCAAGACTCAGCGGGACCCAGTTATAGATATCATGCAAACCAAAATGCTTGACAAACCAGAATATACAAAACATTGCTCTAGGGGTTTCATTGTCAAAAGGCCACCCAAGTCCACCTGTGCATTCAGTACAGTAAAAGGAACAACTTTATGAAAAGTCTCACATTAAATATACTCAACTAACAATTAGAAATGTTTTAAAACAGGGGTGAACATTAAGATATATGCAATTCTCAAGTAATAAACAGTAAACCCAGACTTTTTAAATTATATTTGACTGAATATATTATTAAATGTGTTTCATTTTATTTCCAAGAAATTGCCCTAGAGTCTCCTTCAATCACTCACAGGGTAGAGTCCTAATGGGGTGCCAGGAATTGTTCAAATGCTCACAGAATATAAAAACTCAGAACCAGAGGTGAGATGCCTTGTCCAAGCACAGCTAAAGACTTAATAAAAGAGAAGGTGGCAGCTGTTGTGTGATGTGGGCTTGGTGCAGCTGCCCTTTCCAAGGTATGGCCAGAGGCAACAAATACAGAGTGTTTCTAGATGTCAGACTCACGCCACACAAGCAGTCACAGAACTAAGAGCTCAACGGATGGCAGGGAGACAAAAATAGTTACAGAAGATAGACCTCACATTGCCATCAGAATGATGGAGATGTTTGCTCCTGACAGATAAATTCGACAGGTTTAATACGGGGAAAAGGCTGTCAAAGCAAGAAAGTCATAAAAAGTACAGTATCAGTAGAGGGCCTCTAAAGCAAATCCTCACTGAGAACCACCTGCTTGTGTTCTTGGAAAGATTAAAAACTGTAGAAATTGAAAAAAAAGGAAAGAAAATAACGAAGAAGAAATAATACAGAAATCTGATATGATGTTTACATATTATTTAATGTAATTATCTGTAGCCTAACAACATTAATCATTCTTCTGAACATGTTAAGACAGAATATTAAAAAGGAAGAGCTTACTTGTCTATGAAGAACCAAAGGGATAGCACAATGTGATGCCAGACTAGGGTGCATTTTCTTGGCTCTAATCATTCCATCTTTAATGACAGCACCCCTAGCTTTGGTGCTCATTAGTGAATTTATTCCAAAGTGTTATTGAAAGGACGCAGATCACACAGGCGGCTTTAAATGTTTGCAACAGGTTACATGGGGAAGACACATGAGTGGCTAAAACAAACTGGCACGCTGTTCTGGGAAATAAATATGTTTATTAGGCTTTGAAGTAGGAGCTTTGCTGGACTGAAATAAATGTTTTAGGATAAATGCTTGATTCAAGAATTTCCACTCTACACAAATGTTAGACATTTCATAAAAAAAAAAAAAACAAACACTTCCTTCTTTCCTTTGTTTAAATTGTTCTGTAGTAAAAACTTAAATATTTAACGCGATCAAGTCAAGATTAGCAGCAATGGTCTAGCACCTAGAAGGAAACAGAATGAATGGACTTTGGAGTGGTGGCTTAATGAAGATACATTTCTCTTGATACTTGCATATCTAGTATCTAGTATAAGACTTGTAATTATACCATAATGTCAATATGCCACACTGTGCAGTTTGTTATAAATGTTACAAAGACCAAAAGAAGCCTTTGTTAAGGTCTTGTTACATAAGAATATAGATTCATTTTTGCAGTACCTAAACTAAACTGTTATTTTTGCTTCTTGCAGAAAACTGTCTTACAGGTACAACAGGCTGATGAAGTCAAAGGACTCACTACAGCCTGAGTTAAATACATTGTTCAACACGGCTCGATCTCCTAGTAGAGAAGATACAGCCGAATATCAAATACATGGAGCAAAAAAAAAACCATAAAAAAAACACAAGAGTAAAAGAAACCAAAGCAGCACACTAGCAGAACAGTAAGACTGTAAGTATGTGTTGCTTTCATCTGATTTAACTATGTTATGTTATATTATAGAAGAAATATCTGATTTAGCAATCTTGTTGATTGTGATACTTATTGGAAATAGGCATAAGTGTTCTGCAATGGCAGGGAACAAAATATAAAATATTGTTTTAGAACATAAAATCTTCCAAAATAAAATTAAATATTTGTAGAATGTCTATTACTGAGCAACAACGTGTATAATATTATAACCAATTTTGTGGCTACAAGAAAATCCGACATTTTTGATCTTTCAATATAAACAGATATCACAGTAATAAAACTAGTACCAATGAGAGATTAGTGCTGCCTCACAACTCCTGGGGCCTGGGTTTAGGTTAGGTTAGGTTAGGTCAGTTTACTTCCAAATTTCAAAAATATTAAAAATAAATGAATGAATGATTTTATTTTCTTTACCATTAATGAACAAAAAAACAGGGATATGGTTTCTCTGACCAAATAATGTATACAAGGACCACATAATGTGTCAAGCATATTTTTCGTGGCTGCCCCCAGAAAAATGGTTAAGCAGAGGGTGCACAAAGATGGAACTACAGTATTAAGTGTAGCTAAGAAGCAGAAGGAAGTTTAAGAACATTATAGCAAGTGCTGCCTCAAGTAAATCATCTAGCTAGTGGTATAAAATAGCCACAGTCCAACTGCGAAGATCAAACTTGGAGCAAGTGGCCCCAAACTGAGACCCAGAGGAAGTAGGACCCCACTCATAGTAATATGAAAAATACTATTTAGGAAGGCTCAAAGATGCTATCCATTTGTTAATGAATATGTTATGGAAACACACTGAAGCAGCCAAACCCAATTACTTTCAAACACTGACAACTAATATTTGGCAAAAAAATCAAACATCACATCAATTTGTATTTTTCATACCTAATATTGTTTGTGTCTTTTAATCCACTGAGGTCTAATGTAATTACATTTAAGAACTTTGCATTTCCACTTGTCGGAACATGTTGTCATGTTCACTTCAAATGCTTTACTAATGAATAACTGGGTTCTTTGTGTCAAATGCATTATTTGGTTTGTAAATGTCATGTGAATATCTCAGAAGAGAAATCTAAGTGTGTGTGTTACAGCTTACAATTTCTGGATGTACACCCCAGTTTGTGAAGTTATCATTCCAACTATATACCATTTGTATGCACCAGTGTCTCCTTTCAGGCTATATTTTCTTTTATCTCTTAATCTTCTAGTTTTGCCCTGCAGACCTGCAGCAATCAACAAGGAGATCCATAACTTAAGTTCTAGAAGCACGTGGTTTGAAGGCTGCCACTGCATGCCAGTGACTAGAGTTATCTGAGACAGGAATGCACAGTTTTCAACTACAATTTTAATTTAAAAATTATCATTGATTATTTTTTTTTTCTATACAGATGTTCATATCCAGCTGGTGTACATTCATTTATGTCTTAGCTGAAAATCCACTATGTTACAAAACATGGATTGAGGGTATACAGCGCATCGATAAAAAGCTGGAAATCTTTATTTTTATATTATGCAGAGAGTTGCAATTAAACTCCAAAATTATGTTTTTTTTTTCCAGATCTAAATTTTATATATTTTCCATAAAAACAAGAGCAAACACACTGTTACATCACACAGTGCATGCTGGGCAGCAAAGTCCCATACTCTTCACTACTCATTTGTGTATGCATGAGTAGGGGCAATGGCATCGTTTTATTGTCTCTCTATTATATAAAAAAATCCTGGGACAAAACGGGACTTTTTCAGAGAGATAATTTGAAGTCCTGCGAGACAAGACTTTGTGCCAAGAGATTTAACCATGCTCACGGTCAACTCACCTCTCATTCGTACGAATGCTATTGTCAGACACAATTCCTGTGCTTTCAGCTCTTATACATGTTTACATTTTCCTCATTTTAATACAAGACATACAATTTATTTGTTTCCTTCGATGTAGTCCTTTTCTGGACAATAATTGTGTATGTTCTAGAAGAAACTTCAATGACTAAGCTAAAAAGAAAGGGCAGCATGTTGAAAAGAGGCCCAAAAGCGTGGGAGAGTAAAGAGTTCAAAAAAGAGCAATAATAATCTAAGTGCAAACTCGGAAAATAAGGAAAGTTATAATCAGTCCGGACCAAATGGAATTGAAAACCTAACAGGTCCAAGCAGTGGCAGAAATAAAAGACAAAGTAGAACTTCATAAAGAGTTTCAAAAATGTTGATGCAATACACATGCAGAGCAGGTTGGAGATTATGAAAGTATTAAAATCTGAAAGTCTCAAAAAATCTGATAGTAAAGATTGCATTAGCGCTAACAAATGAAAATTATTACTCAGTGAAATAACGGAACAGAGAAAAGAGATCCAATATCTGGACATGGATGATATGACAGAAGCATATAGATATTGTTGGAATAAAGTTTAAGTTGGAGATTTGTAGATTGTCTAATTCGTGTTGCCATCAGGGAAAAGTATTGTTTCTTCCCAATGAAGAGGCGTATCCACGGGAAATAAAAGATTTGTTATTTGGTGAAAGTGAAATCCATAAACACTACAGGCAAAATATCTGATAATAATCTAATAATCTGTTCGCATTCGCATTATTCAATGCTCAAAACATAGATTTACACGATTCAGGACTATATGAGAATCTGTGGTCCCGCAAAAATTAAAGCTACTATAAGTTTAATTTCAAAGAAACCACAATTCGGTGAGGTTTATATTTATGATCACAAAGAAGCAGTGCAACATAGAATCGAAAGAGTTAAATGATCGGACCTATTAGAAATTCTAGAGCCAATAATGGCTCGAAATCCATACGCCCAAAAGTATCACACTTTACACAAAATTTATCTGAAAAACAAGGACAAAGAAGTTTTCTTGGATTTCTATATGAATCCAAAAGATCACGCTCACATATATAATAAACCAACATGTGACGAATTATCAGCGATAATAATTTCGAAAGACGGAAATATCAAGGACAGAGTTGATATTTGTGTTTATCCAAAAGCACAGCACGATTTGTCACAAGCGGCAGATCCGGGAAATGACTAGTGTGTAGGGCCCACACAGGGATTGGCGGGCAAAGTGGGCAGGGGGCAGAGCCCCCTAGTATTTAAACAAAGTTCTTTATGAGCTTACCACACTGCTGACAAGAATTTTTAGTTAAATTCAGTTTGTGTATTGGATTTACACAGAGCCTGAAGTGGAAACACAGTAGTGCCAGTACTCACTGTTTTAGTCAGAATCTTGGACCTCCACCCAATGCGTTTCAAATTTTAGACAAGTTCTTAAAAGTGGGGCAGGAGGGCTTGAGAATGGTATACGTACATTACATTGGAGAGCTGGTGGTCCCTCAGAGTTTCAGTTCAGTTCTTGTCTGTACATTTGATTGCACAGTGTCCCCTTGATGATCAGAGTGCAAGATGTTGGAATGCAACAATTTATTGCCAGTACACCACAGTAAAAATTGGACTACTGTTGGGATGCCACACCAGTGTATACAGACCAACATTAAGCCCTGGATTTATACCTTATATGGGGGCAATCAGTTAATGTGAGTTCTGTCTTTAAGATAACTGCTTATTTGAAAATTTCTTCCTTCTTTTGATTTTAAAGCGAAACACAGTTTTATTGTAATGTATTTGTTTTACAACGTTTATACATAACACTTACTGTACATGACCATAAACTGCATTTATCTGTTTCCATTAGACTTGCTTACAAGGTTCTAGATTTTTGCTTTTTAATCTTCCAATATCAATCGTTCTATTTTCAAACAGCTCATTTGGTACAGCATCAATGTCAGCCACTGCCTGTCCTGAGGATTTATGACAAGAAGCAAATCTGCATGGAGTGTAACAGTATTCAACTATAAAAGGCCAAATTAGAGTAGTAGTTAACCTAATATGTACAGTATGAATACTCTGAGGAAAAACCCCACAGACTCATGAAGAATGTGCACACTCTACACAGGGACTTCCTGATGCAGGACTCCCATAACTTCTGCACCATCAGTCACCTCTTTGACCTGTAATTAAAATTCTATTACTGTATGCAAGCAGCACCACCAGTCATTCAGTTTTATTGTCTTATGGATACTTGTTTAACCCAAAACATTTTGTATGTTTATATCTAATAAGTATCTTATTAGTTAATTTACATTTAATTTGGAGTGATTAAATATTTGTTTCTTTAATTTTATTTATCCTTGGTGTTCCGCTGTTTAGCAGTTTTTGCATAAACTGTCATTTTATCTTGTCCTATATTGTCCCTCTATATGTTGCAGCACAAAGGTGGTCTAAAAGCAAATGCTTTTTTATTGCACTGTAAATAAACCGGCCATGAATAAATCATATGTTAATGTTCATAGTATCAGTTTCTCTGTTAAACATAAAATAAAATGAATTTTTCTACAGAGAGAAATCAAACAACATTCGTGACCTTGTAAGCTTGCTCAGTGCAAGAGAGGGCCACAGCCAATCCTAGCAGTAATGCAGAAAACAGCAGGGAGCAGGGTGCCAGTCCTTCGCAGGGCCCTCTCCAGCATGGACCCCCTCTCAGACTCAGACAGGGCCAATTTGAAATCACCGACTAACTTAATCTGCATGTTCTTCAGGATGTGGGAGGAAAACCAGCATGCTTGTTATAAAAATCCACACAGACACATGAAGAAAATGCAAACTTCACACGGACATTACACAATAGCAGGATTCAAATCCACGACTGCGGATTAGCCTATCTGTGTAGTATGAAAAGTGTCATGGCCAATTTGAAGAATTACAAATAAACAAGCTAGGCCTTCAATGTCACTTATGGCCACATCAGAAAGGGTAGGACTGTTATGACTGCATATTTTTGCTTCAACAAATGATAATAAATTAACACACTTTGATACCATTAGAAGATCTCAATATGGAATAGCATAAATAAGAATAACAGGAGAAACAGCAAAGGACAATAAGTTTGGTTATAAGTTATGTTGGCTCAGCCTTACTGGACAGCCTGCATTAATAATGTTTTATCCAAGATTCCCACAGATGTGTCGCTTTTTGATAACTTGCCTTTCCAAATGAAGCTTTACCACCAAAAGCAGCCATTCTCAGAATACTTCCACTTAGGATAAATAACCGCAGTGTTTTTTTTTTTTAAACAGAACCCTCATGTAAAATAAAAAATCTAAAGCATGGGGTTGTCAAAGAGCAATTAAACAGAAGTAAAATCAAAGAGACTTACATTCTACACATTGTTTCTTTTCTTCAAAGTAATGATAATCAGTCGGTGACACTTCAAAAAAAAAAAAAAAAATGCAATTAACAGAGTGCTACTGGCTGGTAACTCCCACCAGACTTTTGACAGCACTATTTTAAAGTTATACTTAAAAAAGAAAAACTCCAATTTGATGGGCAGTACTTCGACTTGGCACTGAATGAAACACTTCTGCAGTCCAACAGGTGGCCTAATATTGCAGTGTTCTTTGTATCATCTGATAGCAAAATACCCTGAAACTGAATCCAGAAATAAAGTAGAGCCAGTCCGTCTGTCAGCAACATGCTGGAGACAATATATTACAACCACACCCTAGACAAAGGGTGCCCACAAAGTCTTCCACCTCATACTGCCCCTCAACAGGAAGCAACCTTAGCTGGAAGGACCTTTTGGCCATTCAAGAAACTTCCAGGATTAAAAGATTTAATCTGATAAAGAAACTTATTTATTCATTGAGGCCTGCCTTCTCTTGCAGCAGGTGGCTGACAAGGGATCTGGTCTGTGGCAATGATTCACAAGCTAGACATGGGATTCCCTCTACTGGATAAGTCGAGCAACAACTAGTTATTAGTTTTAGGGTGTAAAGGCACTTATAGAGCAACATGCCCAGTTGAACAGACAAGAAAAAGGCAATCAATTTTCACAGTTTCAGTTATGCAAAAATGAGTCAGGTATTTTCAACCTCTCCTTTTCTCGCCCCCTCTCAGTTAACAAGCGTCAGTTCTAAGATTCACAGAATGGAAGGAAGCATCACATCTGGAAAGCTTTAAATAAAGGGCAATAGCAATAAGGTCTGAAAAGGAAAGAGTTTCACACATTTCAATCATTTATGAAATGACCGTAACAGCCTGCAATTTCTAAGCACAGAAAATTAAAAGTAAAGGAAAAGAGGACAGCAAAATAGTGTGCTGTAGTGACTGTAAATTGTCACTAACAACGAGGGTTCTAGTTCATTCCTTGAAGCCATTGGTATAGCTAATAGACATCTCTTATGTGAAATGAGTAGCACACAAAGGAGGATGGAACGCAATAGTAAGAGTTTATTGATGTCAAGCATAACATGCTACTAATGGAGTCCTGGATTTCTTGGTAGAGAACCTGCTTGTAATAATTTGTGGGTAAAAAAAATGTCCTACAGTAGTACAAGACCAACTGTTTTACACATATGATATCAATGAAATAAATCAGAACCACTGGTAAATAATGCCGTCTTACAGCACAAAGGAGCTGGCTTTTGTTCTCTGCCAAGTCACAGTGCCAAGGCGGAGTGGTGGCTCTGAGGCTAGGGATCTGCACTGGCAATCGGAAGGTTGCCGGTTTGAATCCCTTAAATGCCAACAGGGACTCTGTTCTGTTGGGCCCTTGAGCAAGGCCCTTAACCTGCAATTGCTGAGCGCTTTGAGTAGTGAGAACAGCGCTATATAAATGCAAAGAATTATTATAATCTGGGCATACGTAACATGTTCTCTCCATGCCAATAAGAGTTTCCTTAAGGTGTCCCAGAAATGTGCCTGTTCACTGCCAAATCAAATTGGCCGGGTTATGAATGGTATGTGCACACCTGACCATCCTTTTCTGGGCTTATTCCCAAGGCTTGCACCTAAGGCTCATGGGATAGGCTCTGCCTGCCTGCAAGTGCATAATGGAAAGGGTTTTCAGCAAATCAATAGTCTGGAGGAGTAAACCGATTAATATATTTATTAAATGGCTTTAAAAAAAATCATTAATTTAGCATTATGGAAACTTGGAATAATTTGCTGAATTCTGTCTTCCCTTGCACTCAGTTGGACTTGAATTTTTACTCAATAATAATAATAATTAATTACTATTATATAGTCCTTTTTGGGCGGCACGGTGGCGCAGTGGTAGCGCTGCTGCCTCGCAGTTAGGAGACCCGGGTTTGCTTCCCGGGTCCTCCCTCGTGGAGTTTGCATGTTCTCCCCGTGTCTGCGTGGGTTTCCTCCGGGCACTCCGGTTTCCTCCCACAGTCCAAAGACATGCAGGTTAGGTGCATTGGTGATTCTAAATTGGCCCTAGTGTGTGCTTGGTGTGTGAGTGTGGGTGTGTGTGTCCTGCGGTGGGTTGGCACACTGCCCGGGATTGGTTCCTGCCTTGCGCCCTGTGATGGCTGGGATTGGCTCCAGCAGACCCCCGTGACCCTGTGTTCGGATTCAACGGGTTGGAAAATGGATGGATGGATAGTCCTTTTCTTGCTACTCAATGCACTTTACAAAGACAGAATGGAACCACTTCAACCGCCATCAATGTGCAGCCACTATTGTGCCAGTACACTCACCACATGTTAGCCATTAGATGGTGAAGGGGTTAGAGAGAAAGAGTCAATAAGATTAGGGGGCTAGAATGACCAGGATGTGATGGGCAATTTAGCCAGGGCATTGGGATACACCACTACTCTTTACAAAGGATCTTTAATGACCACAGAGAGTCAGGATCTTGGTTTTGTGTCTCTTCTAATGGATGGTGCCATTTATTACAGCACATTGCACTGGGGCATTGGGGTCCACATTCAAACCACAAGGTAAGCAGCCCCTGCTGGCCACACCAACACCTCTTCCAACAGCAACCCAAGCTTTTTCCTAGATGGTCTCCCATCAAAGTACTAACCAGGCCTGAACATGCTTAGCTTCAGGTGCATATGGTATGACTGCTGATAATAATCATCGATATGCTTCATCTCAAATGCTACTCCTTACTTTATACAATTTTAATATTTTTATTACAGTGCAACTGTAGTAGATATAATTATAAGGCTCTAATCAGACAAGTCTGAAATTTTTCTGGACCTAATACTTTAAACATAACAGTCATTTCAGTTTGACATTTTTATTAAGAAGACTACCTACTTTGAGACTAACAATTAAACAATGTTTGAATTTTGATTTTTCACTCGGTACAGAATGCTGTGGATTTGGCAGGCTGCTCTAAAGGTATGTTCCTGCAGTTTTTGATGGCTCGATTCAACAAATTAAAAATGAATATTAATGTACAAAGCATGAGAATCTGCTCATGCTTCTTGTTTTTGAAAAAGTTTATGTATGCAGTCAAGAGTGTATTGTGGGATAAGCATTGGTCCACCAGTACAGAAATGACCTGTCGTTTGTTCTTCATTTTCCAAATCTACATATTCTACTCTAGCATGGCTGAATCTGAAGCCTACCAGAGTAGCATTGGGTGCAAGGAAGGATCCAAGTCTGACTGGGGTGCCAGTGTATTGAAGGGTGCGCTCAACTGCAAGCCTGAACTCAGACATACACGACCAGTTTAGGGCCACCAATCAAACTAACAAAGTGAAATGATGAAAAAGGCCCAGACAAGAATGGAAATTTGGGGATGGGGGCAGAATCTGAACCTACGACCTTGAAACTGTCATCTGCAGTGGAAGCCACTGTGCCACTTTGTGGCCCTGACATTTTTATTAGACTACTCAAAATAAATGAACCTGTTAGACCTGAAACTTGTTACGTGACTGACTGCAGATTATTAAATGTACGTTTAAAAAGTCCATTTGGTCTTTCAACAGCTTCTTCATCTTCCTGAACTTACCCCGGGATCTGCCTTGCCCATATTCTAGCTAGTGGTGTGTCTGTTTTTTGCAATATAGTTTACATGATGATGTTCTCTAGAAACATTCAAATGTACCATATAGGATTTTCTATCCAACTGATCGTTTCACCTCATACACAATAGTTTTCATCAAACGGGTCTCTGCATGTATGTTCAACAAAATGAATGGACCACTTTACTAGCACTTGGAAAGTCAGCTCCTTAGGAGAGCAATAATGTCAGTGTCCAGTGGCAAATAAAAAAAAAATTAAGATAAGACAGGACCTCTGTGGCATGCTTTTAACAGATAATCTCCATTTTTGCTATGTTTAATGCAAAAAGGTTTATCTCTCACTATAATGTGCCTGACTGGCAGGAGATGTCGGGTACAGGGGCACCACCAGCTTGGCACTGTCAGAGCTGAGACTCATGCAGAAGATTTACAAAGAGGACAGTGAACCACACTGGCATGGGCATTGGGCAGGAACCCTCATAATACTAGCCACTAGTGATTTTTACATTTCCTGCATGCATGGTGGAAATTAGCATGTAATTTGGCCAAAACTGAGAGGCAGCTGCAGCTCAGGGGAAAGAGTGCAATGTTTTCCCAGGATGCCAGAGGGCAGATGAACCTGCAAAAAACAAAAGGGCCCCAATCCTCCCTTCGAAATGAAAGTCAGGCTAAAAAAGTAAGGGAAGAGATTCCGAGATCATATACTAGAGGGCTCCTGATCCTGGGGGAACTTATGAGATTGTTTTAGCTGGCTTTTAAGGGAGGGTAAAGGCATGGGGTGCATGGTCTATCTTGGTATTAATGAAATAAAAGTACCACCAAGTTGGTATTTATCTGGATAGGAGCAGACAGCCAAAGGATTCTTGAGTCAGGAGATGAGTTCAAGCAAGAGCTCAACTTGTGAGAAGGAGAGAGGATAGAAGATAAAGATAAAGAGAATAAAAAGCAAGCATCACGTGGTAGTCAAATGGACAAGCCATCCCACCAAGCAGACAGAGATCAATATCTGTGGGGAGGATGCCCAAACAGGCTATACAGCCAATAGTTTACTTTTGCACTTCAAGCTCAATCCACACTATTTGACCCTGAAGGCATCACTTAATCAGCATGTGTCTAAACTGTGAAAAATATATGC
The DNA here is from genome assembly GCF_016835505.1 of Polypterus senegalus. Classification (NCBI taxonomy): domain Eukaryota; kingdom Metazoa; phylum Chordata; class Cladistia; order Polypteriformes; family Polypteridae; genus Polypterus; species Polypterus senegalus. The sequence continues at coordinate 75,488,891 of NC_053169.1, read as the reverse complement.
AAACATTTGAAATGTATTCTGATATTATAAGTTAGATTAATTAAAGAGACTGGCCAAATAAATTATAATAAAAAGAATAACATATCATCTTGTGCACCACCTGTAACGTTTAAGTGATTGGCATTTGTGGTTAAAATACTCGTAAATGTAGTCAGTAAATGTGTGCTGTAAAAATTAAATAAAAGTTTAATTCACATTATTACAGCCAAACAATACCATTTTTAGGTGAAATTATTTGTGAATATTTAAGTCTGAAAACAGCACATCGCCCTTAAACAGCAATACCAAAAGATATAAATCAGACTTAAATCAGTATTGGGTACATTTATAAATTTACATACATTTATTCTTAAAAGAGACTTTTTTTTTTTTTTACCTGGCTCTCCTTTGTCATAGTACTGATATGTGCCAATATCTGTATCTGTATGGAGAAAAACAAAGATTTGGCATTAGAGATGTGGAGTTGATAGATTCTTCATGACAAGATAAAGAATCGTCATCTTCCAATATCAGGCGCCACCTGGTGCATAAGTGAGACAGCCACAACAGTTCAGTGCACAGGGTGGATTTGCACATAAAGGCTTTGTCGTTTTTCTTTATTTTGGTCCTATCAGAATGAATACTCTAGTAGTTGTTACACAAGGTGTTAAAGAAGTACAGAAAAGTCTGTTTTATTGACAGAGAAGTGCTATCAGTGACCATCACACCATGAGAACCATGGCACTTCAATGGTAATCATTTCCTCCTTGACCAATGCCCCCTTAATCCATCTTCATATCAAGAAACAGATGGCACCAACACAGGAAAATGAACAATGCACCTGCTACAGTAAAATGCTGCAGAAGTCAGTGCTTTTAAAGGAATACTCCACCTAACAATATGTTTTATATGTTACTTACACCATGTAGTTTGTAGTGATGGCTGAGAGAAAAGTTTTAATCTCATGTTTTCATGTAGAACAGAGGTAACAAATTACCTGATATAGTGGGCATTGATTGTGACCAATGCTGGAGAACAGCAAACAACGTAAAAATGTTTGTGATAAATCACACATACTGTATCTTGTGTAGCATAATCCACATCAAGTCATCCAGTCGTATGCTGACAACTTCGAATACTGTACACTGACATTTTCATTTAAATACTGTATTGCTAAATAAACCACATCTGGAAGATTCTTCTGTTGATGAAAATGTAATGCACTCGGACGTGAACAAGCATTTGAACTGTAGACTCGCCTCCCAGCATTACATTAATATTAATAGCGGTGAGCCACAATTTGAATACTTCAGGATTAGTTAGCAGTGGTCTGTGAAACTACACTAAGTGAACTGGCCTTCTGCATGTGGCATTGTCTTTTCCTAATAATACTTTCAATTGTTTCAATGGTTTTCTTTAACTTTTAATCTTTTGTTTTACATGTCTCTCAGTGCTTGCTTTTTGTTGATATCATGCGAATTATAATGTTAGCCAATGAATAAGCTTTTACCAGGCTGGACTCCTGACCAATGAATGAGGCAGGTTTTCAATTCAAATGTTCATTTGTGTCTGAGCATGTTCAGTTTTTGTTCAAGAGAATTCTTATTTAACTATATTTTCATAACAATACACATATTTGGGAGGTTGTGAGTATATGACTGGATGACTTGACATGTACATTATGTGACACGAGTAATGTAAAATTTTTCTCCAAGGACTTTTTGATGCTTTTTGCTGTTGTGCAATGTTAATTAAAATGATCCCAACTGCATTAGAAACTTTGTTATCAGTGTTCTGCATGAAAAAAAAAAAACTCTTTTTCAGTCATCACTACAAACTACACAGGGAAGTAAGGTGAAGGTTTTCTTTAAAGAGCTGAATATTTACAAGGACAGACAATACTATCCTGCCACATGTTTATTCATACTACTGTGCATACACATTGCTAAAATTGCATCTTTCTGACAGATTCAGAAATGGATTACTCTTAATATTATTGCTTCATTTGCAATATTGTTTATTTATTAGCAAGTAGCTGGTTTTAATTTAGAGGAGATTACATTATGTACATGTTCATGACAGATGTGAATTACATGGATTACTGCAGTTCAAAAGAAGAAGATATTTCTCACACACAGATAAAAATAACAGACTGAAGCTCAAGAGAAATATTAAATATGAAACAAAAAAAACAACAGTTTAATAATTCTGTGTGGTATATGAGTATATTATAATCATTGAGTGCATTTTACAAAAATAAAAGTGGTGAATATAGGATCCTGTTAGTGTTTCAGTGTTAACTGAACACTAAACTCTTACTCTGGCATTATGGAAAATATAACAAATTAGCTATGGAGAGTGCTAATTCAGTTAGGAAATGCATATGTTAAGTAGATGAATCTCACCCACAGATACACAATCTGCAAGCAAAAGCACCACACCTTGAATTTCTGACCATTATCATTCCGAACAAGCACTTTTAATAAGACATACGCATTTTGACACTTTGTGTGCTGCTTGTGCAACACTACAATGGTCTATTTCATCATGCACACTAAGGTTATTGAATATCATGAATCAATCTGATACAGCACCAAATCAGCACTGCAGCTCTTACTAGTTAAGCACATAGAAGGTAGAAACACTTCATTTTGAGGCAAAGCAGGCAGAAAAAAAATACCCCAGCAATTAACTTTTCTGGACTTATATTTGTGTTGCAAATGCTGAGATAGAAGGGCTCAGGTACAAATTGAATAATGCTTCAATTCAGCAACGTGTGATTTGTAATTGTGTGATCTGACATCCTTAGGCGACAAAATCAGCAACAGCAGCCATTAATCATTAGTTATAACACCAAGTAATGGCCTTTTATATTGTCAAAGATCATTTACTATCATTTATCGCTGTTTTCTGTTTCATTTGCATTTTTCATAGTCTCAACTTTTCCTTAGTTGTACATCAGAGTATCTCTAAAAATCACCTATCCCTCATCAAGTCATGAAATTACATAAATGTAATACATAACAAACCTTACATTTAAACAAAAAATAAGGCAATATGCTGAAGTCATGTGCACAAAAATCAATAAGTCCTGTGAATCAGTAGTGTGCAGAATGAGTTCGCTACCTCAGCAAAGGATTATGAAATTGTGTGGTGCCAAACCCAAACAGACGGAAACAAAACACGTAATACGTTTCACTAAGGTGTGCTTCTCAGCCCAACTCCACATTATGGGTGATGGTTGTGTCACATGTTTGTTACTGCATACACAAATATGATAGCAATGGCTATTCAAATTAAACCAGACAAAAAAAACTATAAATTAAAAACACATTGCAAATAATAATAATAATAAATCATACCATGTAGCCTAAAAATAGTCAAAAGTCCCGATGTAAATATTTTCTTGTACAGCCACGATAAAGCATTTAGATATTCACAACCCACATGATCACAGCTAAAACTTGCTTGCAATTTTCTACTTTTAATAATCATTACTTATTAAATATCAAGCTATTTATAGTCATTCTACCTGGTATTGAACTTGTCAAGCAGGAATCCAAACCAGCTATGCAACCACAATGCCGGATTTTCCTTGGAAGAGTTTCAAAAATGCTGGCAGCAATGAGAGATTTGTTATTTAATTATAAATAGCAATTTATATTGGCATGACTTGCCAACAGATTTTGTGGCCATTTTTGCTAGAGTGTAATACCTTAAAGAAAGGATTACTGCAATCACTTGTAGCTGGTCAATAAGCAGTTTAAAGATCTCCTTTATCATTAAATGCGTGCCAGTCAAACTAAAACTCACCTACTGTACTACACATGTGTTCATTCCAAAAATTTAGCAAGAAAAAAGGTAAATAATTATTTTCAATTTAAGGAAGCAGGACTCCTATCTTTGAGGGCTAACATTTTAACAATTCATGACATGACACACATATTTCCTTAGTCTCTCAAGGTTGTTCTTAATCTAGAGGAAATGTATACCTGATCAGTGTAGATATTACGTTATCTAAAATGACACTTTTTGGTAAAAATACAGCAGCCGCTGTGTGTATCTGATTCTGATTTGCCGCCTGACCACTTAATCACAATTTATGTTGCCGGAGGCAGACTCCAGGCTACAAGATGTCAAGATGCACCTCAAATTATGTTGTTTAATCAATCCTACAAACTGCTATCCTGCTAGGACTTGATTATTTTTAATTTATGCAGCACATTTCTAATTGCTTCTCTAACATTTATGTGAATCATGCCTAATATGATTGGAGTCTGTTTCTTTTGCAGTACACTGGTTCTTTAGCTTGGCAATGTCTCCTCCATTTGAAGTGTGGTAATGTGATAAGTGAGGCTTGGAGTTTTGTTTTTTTAATCATATTTTGCATTTTTTTTTTAAATAAATGTCATCCTTAATAGCATCACTTGCAATATAGATAGTATTTAAGAAAATGGTTTCTCCTGGCCTACTGTAATGCATCATTTTATACAGCATTTTACTCAGTATTAAATTCTGGGAGTGTCATGCAGTGGGCATGCGTCACAAAGATTTTACGGGTAATAACAACAAACTGGAAATACTGGAAATGTTAGGAACCAGTGTGGATATGCAGTAGTTTTTTAGTCTAAATATTAACTGATGTGTGTTTTTCCCTGTTCAAAGTAGGACTCCTGAAACAATCTATCAGCTTGGGATCCAAAAGCTTTAGTGCAAACCTCAACGTTAATCCTCATTTGCAGCTGTACTCTTTTGAACTCCCAATTCTGATTTGTCTACAGGGACTTATCAGTCATGAAATTCAAACTGTTCCTGAACATTAATTATTTTTAGTTTGCACATTACATGGACTCTGACAATTTATTTTCATATATTATTCTTTTAGGTGTTCCACATTCATGTTGGCCATGCTGTACAGTCTGTTACAGTTGGCAGAGTGTTGCCAAGTCCAAATGTGGCAGTTAAGTGGCAAGGCACACGAATAGGGGGCTCCTAGGAGCTGTAAGCCTGGTCATTGTAAAGAGTGAGCAGTTAGTGAACACCACAAGTCAAATCAATTTATTTTGAATGGCGCTTTTGACTGATTGTTAGCTCAGGGCATATTAGTAAGTTCACAGGTAAGATACAATTCTAAACTTTACGAATTACAGAATGCACACACATAAAAATACATATTAGTTTAAACACACAGTAAAAAATGCAATTTTGAAATAATAGGATCCTAATAGCATGTGCTGTTAATATTATTGTTGAGATATGGCGAGATGACAATGGAGAAGAGGAAAACGAAAGTTCTAGACAGCAGCATCCAGGGAGAAAATACATTTCTGAAAAGTCCACGTTTAGATATAACTCAAAATAAAGGGCAGTGTCAGACATAGTCAGAGTCCTGGAGGACTAGAACCTAGAAGCTCCCATTATCCCAGATGTTAGTAATGGTTTGCACTTACTGAAATACATATATTTCTGTACAGATGATTAACAAACAGCAATGCAATAAAAACAGCTAATCAGTTGCTCTAATCAGGGTAGGCTACACTAAAGTAATGAGTCAGATAGGCAGATTATTGCACAGCTTTGTGGCCATGCAGCCAAAAAACTAGATCTCCCACTGTTGTTTTATTAATCTTTTGTTGTTCAGTGTCTTGAGATCTCAAGGTGTGTTCTGATTTGTAAGTAATGACAAGTTCAGATAAGTAAGAAGGGCCTTGGTCATTTACATGTAACAAGAAGGATTTTGCAATCAGCCCTAAGCTTAACTGGGAGCAAACGTAATCATTTAAGAACAAGTTATGTGGTGGTCCTTTATAGTTCTTGTAATGTAACACATTGCATGGTCAGTTCTACTAATAATACTAACCTTGTCTGCATATTAAAACTTCAAGAGGGGTAATTTCAATGCTGACTTTGTCTATTTACCATCAATCTGATTTCAAGATGTTATTTAAAACCTTACTATCTTAAACAGTGCAGAAAAGTATCATAATTTGAACTTCATTAATGTTATTCAGTTAATTAATAAAAAAATACACAGCAAATATAGTGAAAATTGCAATAATAACAACTGTAAAGCAAGATTAGTGCCAAGACAATTTAAGCAAAGGAGGAACTGAGCTTTCAATGGGGGACATGATTCATGATGCATGATTACAATACAAATAAAGCCCGCATTATTTCCTATTTATAACAAATATGTCTGAGAGTGCATAAGCAAAAGATTACGGCAAGTACTCAAGCTCATGCACACAGAAAAACCAACACATTATTTTCAATTCACAACAAAATGCCTTAGCATTTATAAACAGCAGATTACATCAAAAGAACTTCATCTTGCATTACACAACACTGCAGGATCACACTGTAACATGCCAAAAGGCAGGTTATATCGATCAAACACATGTATGGTAGCTTTATTAATATTTTAACAGAGTTCATTTGTAATTGTATTCCAATGTTTGAATGAGTTCCAAAATGATACAACTAGTATTGTGAGATTTCTTAACTATTTTGAGGCCCTCCCCAATGGGGTGACAGGCCGAAATGCGATTGATGCATCTGTTGAGGGCTGCTTGTCCATCGCCAAGGCACCCGCAGGTTTACATTGCCCCGCATGTTCACAACAACCTGAAAGTTTGCAGAGTCACAGAGACAACCTCAAGCTCACCGCCTCCTCCTGCAACACATCTGTCACCCTATGGGTGATGCAGGGAATATTATAACTTGGCCATTGACCTAGCTCTGGCCCTGCCCATTTGCTCTGTCTATGTGTAGTAGAGTGGTAAATCCTGTTTCAACAAATAACCTTGCTGTTTCTGTTTTGAATGGAATAAAGCTGGTTTTCCTGAAGCCCTTAGACTCAGTCTCATCTTTTGGGTGTAAGCAACTCATGCATCACAGTATCAAATACTTTCCTGCACTTCATTTTGCATTGCCTTCTCTGGCTGTAACTCTTGTACACAGGTTTTGTTATATTGAAGAGATGTTTGTGACGAGAAACTAGTACTGATGCTAAAAACATTGAGGACATCAAACTGAGAGAGGTCATGACATACTGATTGAAGGCAACCAAAACTCCTTGAGACTGACAAATACCAAAAGAGAAATCCACCTTTTGGCAGGTGGCAGTAGATATCCGAACAAGGACACAAACACAGCTAAGGCCCAAGAGAATACAATATGGAAACTGTCTTTGGAGTGTGACTCTTCATGTGGCAGCTTAGTGTCAAGGATGCCATGGTGACAGGGACCCACACAGGAGACTTTTATCTGATGGCCTGAGTCCTCATTGACCAGTCCTGACATGAAGTGATTGGTGCTGTGCTTACAAGTAAAACTTAGGGGTGATTCTGGGAAGAGTTGAGAGGGGAGATGAGTTTCTTCTCCCTTTGCACACTGTACCCTTCCTTTGTATTCTGTCTTTCAATACACCAGGATTTTGATAAATTGCATGCCTTTGCAATTCTGAACTGAAGAAAATTCTATCACAGTGTGTATTAGTTATTTGTTTTGAGTTCACATTATAATACTGACTTCATTTCATATTAAGTAACTGCCCTTGAAATTCCTTGATGCGTTCCATTGCAGATCTGCTTCATTCTGAGCATATTTTTAATATTATGAGTGTCTAAATGCATAACAAATGAGATTAGTATTACTAAAATATACATTTAAATGTATGTGGGCTATAGACATACTGAATTTCCATGTAAATGAGACCTACAGAGCTTAAGATAGCATAACATGAAATGGACTGAAGAGTAATAGTGGCCGAGTCCCAATCTCCAGCTATTATAATTGGAGAAGGTGATTGAAAAGGCTAACATAGTACATGTTTAAATAAGAAAACAAAATAAAAACTTTTTAAACATTCTACAAAGATATCATCTGCAGTCCTAGACTTCAGTTGAGTTTATACTTTTAGGAAAGAAACATATATTCTTGGAAGGGTTCAAAAGGACTCAACAGAGTTCTGGATTAAAGGTACTACAAAATGAGGAGAAGACAGAGAAATGGAATATGTAGGACTTGAAAAGCAGAACATAAACAAACCTGAAAGAAGTGGTTCAGTTTCCTGAAGAATACATACAAGATTTATTCAAACAATACATATTAGATTTATCCAAACATTTTTTATGAAACAGGAAATTGCAATGGGACTGACTGGATGAAACTAAGGAGCCATATTCAAGACATCCTAACAAATAGACTGGAACAATGTGGAAAATTAGACAAAGTGATCACTTCCACCATATGTCCTCCAGGACCCTCCTCATCCTGCCTGGATCCCATATAAGCACCTTCTACCCCACCTTACCTCTGATCTTGGACTCCAGTCTGAAAAGACATAACACATTTATCATATTTTTTTTTCTTGCTTTTTAGAATATATGGGGATAAAGAAAATACCCCAACCCATTCTGATTTGTCTTTGTGTCATTCTTACAGGGGAAAGAACTCATTATTGACGCAGGAAGGCATGTTAGTGTAACAGTAAAATAGCAGGATCAATCACCAGACAAGAGAACACTGTCTATTCGGTGTCAATGAGGATGCACATTCTTAAGTCTACACACCTCATGTGCAACCTTCAAAAGTGGTTCCTGCACATTCTACTGATGGATATAATTGCTCAGATTAAGGAAGAAACTAAGAGGAAGAGAGAGAGAGAAACCTATGGAAAGAAAGACAGAACATTACTCAGTGGAAAAACTTGCTTCACGGGATGTACTGCATGTCAACTGGAGCTCCCGGAAGAGCAGTGCTACTAGTAGTAATATCATGTGTGCAGAGGACAGTGAAATTCACACTTATATGTGTAACCAACAGGCTGCACATTACCACTCTGGCACCTAGATAGATAGATAGATAGATAGACAGACAGACAGACAGACAGACAGACAGACAGACAGACAGATGGTAGTGCAACTTCTCAAGAATTAGCCAAAAAATGTTCAATGAGAAAATGGAACTTCCAGTGCAATCGAATTTTTTCTAAACCAGAAAATGAGCAATCTTAAAGAAATGCACAAGCCCAATAACAAAAATGTTTTAAAGAAAAAATAATTTTACAGAACAGTTTTGTGAAATGTTAGAACTCCTGTGAGGATGTCAGCTCATTCAAATATTTATATCTAGCACAACACTTAGACCAGGGATATACTTAACGTTCCGTGATGCATGAACTGCTACTACACAAGCAATGTACTGTCTATACTTGCACGTATAATTTAAGTTAATCAGGTGGATTCCACCAAGTGTCAGTGTGAGAAATCATCACAGGGAGAAAATAACGTCCGGCTTCGCTGTGTTGCAAGTTGACAGAAGAAAGATGTTAAAAATAAAAATTATTTGCATTCTGATGCAAAAAAAAAAAATGGCAACAGTGACACAGAATATCAAGACAATATGTGATACCTTTAAATGTATCCCATTATTACAATATGGAATATGCAATGCTTGTATTGCCTATGCGAGAAGTGGATGAAGAAAAACACCAGGAACAGATTTGCATGTCAGCTTCACCACATCAAACCATTCTTCAAACATCAAAGCACACAGAGTGATCCTGTTGGAGCTACCAGCCTGCTTTCATATGTTGATAGTAAACAATGATGCTGACATCATATACCAAAACCTGCACACACATACCACCCATATTTTTGCTGGTACTGCAAATCATGCACACATCATGTAAATTTTTGAGGACATGCTCAGAGAACGTGTCAAAAGAACACTGGGAATGCATGGCAGCCATGATTAAAGTTAAGCTTAACATGCATCACAGGAAAATTAATGGAAGGAATTATTAAGGATAAGATTGAGCAACACATGGCAAGGACAGGAGTTATTCTGAACAGTCAGCATGGGTTCAGAAGAGGGAGATCGTGTTTTACTAACATGCTGGATTTCTATGAGGAGGCGACAAAAGGATCAAAGTGGAGCTTATGATATTATTTATCTGGACTTTCAGAAAGCATTTGATAAGGTGCCACATGAGAGGTTGGGCATCAAGTTAAAAGAAGTGGGAGTTCAGGGTGATGTTTTTAGATGGGTGCAGAATTGGCTCAGACACAGGAAGCAGAGGGTGATGGTGCGAGGAACCGTATCAGAACTGGCCCATATTAAGAGTGGTGACCAGCAGGGGGCAGTGCTAGGGCTGCTGCTATTTTTAATATATATATAAATGATTTAGATAGAAATATAAGTATCAAGCAGGTTAAGTTTGCAAATGATACCAAGATAGGTGGATTAGCAGATAATTGGGAATCCGTTATATCATTACAGAAGGACTTGGATAGCATACAGGCTTGGGCAGATTTGTGGCAGATGAAATTTAATGTCAGTAAATGTTAAGTATTACACATAGGAAGTAAAAATGTTAGGTTTGAATACATAATGGGCGGTCGGAAAATCAATACACCTTATGAGAAGGATTTAGGAGTCATAGTGGACTCTAAGCTATCAACTTCCCGACAGTGTTCAGAAGCCATTAAGAAGGCTAACAGAATGCTAGGGTATATAGCACGATGTGTCGAGTACAAGTCCAAGGAGGTTATGCTCAACCTTTTATAATGCACTGGTGAGGCCTCATCTTGAGTACTGTGTGCAGTTTTGGTCTCCAGGCTACAAAAAGGACATAGCAGCACTAGAAAAGGTCCAGAGAAGAGCGACTAGGCTGACTCCAGGGCTACAGGGGTTGAATTATGAGGAAAGATTAAAAGAGCTGAGCCTTTACAGTTTAAGCAAAAGAAGATTAAGAGGTGACATGATTGAAGTGTTTAAAATTATGAAGGGAATTAGTACAGTGGATCGAGACTGTTATTTTAAAATGAGTTCATCAAGATCACGGGGATACAATTGGAAACTTGTTAAGGGTAAATTGTGCACAAACATTAGGATGCTTTTCTTTACACAAAGAACGATAGACACTTGGAATAAGCTACCAAGTAGTGTGGTAGACAGTAAGACGTTAGGGGCTTTCAAAGCTCGACTTGATGTTTTCTTGGAGGAAATAAGTGGATAGGACTGGCGAGCTTTGTTGGACTGAATGGCCTGTTCTCGTCTGGAGTGTTCTAATATTCTAATGTTCTAATACATATGAGCATGAGTCCTGAATGTGAAGTATAAACCAGCCCTTACACTACAGTCTGATCTGCATTAAGTGCTGCTAGTAGTGTCATTTTTTTATTCTCTCCATTAGCCGTTGAGTAATGCGTCTACAACTTCAGCAGTACCACAGTATGGTGAGATGTAACACGGACCTAAATTGGGATTAAAATAAAAAACAGATGGCAAATTAACAAGGCAGCATGTTGAAGTATCTACATACATGATACTCTTCATTCACCCACCTGCACAATGAAAGAGGAGACTAACATTTCCTCAGAAGTTGTTCTGTCTCAGAGTATTTTATTCAGTAGCCACAACACTCGGTATAATAACTGACTTGTTAGCAGAAGTTAAAGTTCCTGTGATGGAAGAAACCTTACATAACCCTGACCAAACCCTGTTGGCAGCTCTTGCAGGATATGACAGAAGATTGATAAGACTGCCAGGAGGAAATTCTCCACAGCTGCAGCTCCTGCTTTTCCCACACTGAGAACTATGATTTGGTGTAAAGGGCAAATAAAAGTTGCATCTAAATGTGAAATTTTATCAGGCAAAGGCAATCAGGCAGTTTGGATGCAGCAACAGGTTGGACGTCATCCTGCCAGTCAGTCTGCCACACGCATGGCCTTCAACAAAACAGCAGGGCTTACAGAGCTTGCCAAGGTATCGTGCAAAGTTCCATTTGTGACGGTCTTTATATGAAAAACATTTATATGTTACTTATATAAAAGCCACATGGAATGTTGTTTATCTATATGTATTTAATTATCTTCCTACAACATAATGTTAAAGTAGACTGCAGAGCTTCCTGTGTTTGATCTACACAGGAATGCTGTCAGAGTATCTGTACTGTACCTTTGGATGGCAGTATAGCTGGATGTTGCAGGCATAATTTAAGCACTGTGGAGACAGCTGAGACCCTTGCCCAGCCTCGATGCCCCTATGGGGGAGAGGACATATTCGGGGCAATACCTCCCCCGGAACATGAGAGGGAAATCCTCCAGGATTGCATCGGGGCCACAGGCTTGGAGCTTGGAAACTCAGCCCTGCTAGATCCTGTGGCCAGTCCCAGAGCCCTGGACTGCAGCACTTCTGCCACACCCGGGAGTGCTGCCCGAAGAGAATCACAGAGCACCTGGAGCACTTCCTCATTCTGATCAGGGAGCCAGAGTCGTATGGAAGGTGGACGATGCTTGAGGGAGAAGAGTCAAGGTGGCACAAGGACTGAGCTGCATTATTGTGGTGTTTTGTACACTCTGTCCTGGAGAGAAAAGGAAGGAAAATAAATTGTGTGTTGTTGGCACTTGTGTGTGTCTCTGTGCCTGTCTCTGTCTGGTTTGTGGAGCTGAGCTGTATGCACCCTGGCATATCACAGTACATATTACTCAAATATTATATTAGTCAAATACTATAGGCTATATTAATGACACACAACATGAGATTAAGGCAAACAACACATTTTTGTATAGTTTAAACAACATAAAAACATGCTGGTTGAACACACAAGCAAAGCAGAGAGAGAGAGAGACAGAGAGATGAAAATAATAATTTACCTTACACGAAACTCCCTCATTCAGTCACCATTAATGTGAATCTACTACTGGAATATCAGACGGAAGGGCAGGGGTCTCTCTTACTGAACTAATGGAGTTATTACACTGCCAATGTTACTAGGCTAAATGAGAGGTGTGTAATGCTTGCTTTACCTCTTCTGCTGGTTTTGACTAGAGTGGGAAATGGTTATAAAGTCTAACAGCCCATAAAATGATGCACAGTACAGGAAGAAGCATTTTGTATGTCTTTCTTAATTTTCCTACTGCTAGGCTCTCACTATCCAACTGCTGCCTAAGAGGAACTCGTTCACTTAGAGTGACATTCAAATTTTAGCATCCATGTCATAAAAGCACAAGACAGAGAGTAAAACAATACCCAGTAGCACTTAGCTGGCAACAGGAGCCAAAGTATTGTTGCAGATAAAGATGGGCTGGAACATGAAGAGGACCCACAAGACGGCCAGCAGGTATGTGAACACATGCTAAACTAAATTGAACATAAGATGTTAACCAGAATCTTATTGCCTTACAACTAGACTAAGCATAAGCACTGAAGAACCACTGGTCATTGGAGAAGAGTTTCCACTCTTATGGGTCCAGATCTATGGACATAAGATTACACACGGGGTCCAGTTTGCCTCTAGCCAAGAGTAAGAGCTAAATAAGAGCTGATAGAATTGGAAAGGACAAAGAAAAGACACAGAAACTAGTAGACGGGATCAATGGTACAATGTGAAAAAGGCCACAGAAAGATTGATAATGAGAATGACATCATTTATGCTTTTAAAGCTTCTCTGTGGAGGGAGGACACTTTTAGCAGTTCTCAGCAGAAGACATTCCACAAACCACAAATGGATGTTTAAAAAGGCAAAAGTATTTGAACAAAGTATACTGATCAATGATTATTTCCTGGTTAAACACCTCCAGCAGCTAATAATCTCAAAAAGGAAAAGTCATAATGTCTGGCCACAGCTCCAGATACATGCAGTATATCTCTTAGTTTATGCCTAAGCTATACTGCTGCTGTGATAGAATTGACAAGCAGGCAGCACCAGTTTTTTGTTTCAGAATTCAAGTTTGGAGTATTAGAGGTTTATACAAACCTTGTCTAATATTGAATCAGCTTTGCAAGAAAATCTGTGGGCATTAATTCTACAATTTGATTTTATTTTACTAATGCTACTGTAGGGTGGCACTGTGGCACAGTGATAGCACTACTGCCTTTTAGTAAGGAGACCAGGGCTTGCATCTTGGATCCTCCCTGCATGGAGTTTGCATTTTCTCCCTGTGTCTACAGGGGTCTCCTCAGGTGCTATGGTTTCCTCTCACAGTCCTAACACATGCAAGTCAGGTGGACTGGTGATACTACATTGGCCCTAGTGAGTGTTTAGTATGTGGGTGTGTGTGTGTGTGTGTGTGTGTGTGTATTGGCCCTGGAATATGCTGGCACCCTGTCCAGGGTTTGTTCCTGCCTTGCATACTACACTGGCTGGGATAGGCTCCAACACCCTCCATGATCCTGTTCAGGTCTACGCATAGGACTCTGATACAACTGAATCTGCTTAAACACAGAACACCTGAAAAGTTACTCAACCAGTAATATTAGTATTATCATTAATGGAAAAAGTGACAGGGTTTTGAAAATTGATCATATTTCATCCTGCGAGAAACTAAACTGTTGACCTGTAAGGGCTATTATATACTAATGCCAATGAATTCTCTTGGTTAGTAAAATGTTTTGAGTTAGCAAATCAAACTATACTAGTTCAGCTTCAGACAATTGTTGGATGGATATTTGGATAACAAATAATTCTAAAAATACCAGGGGTCTGTCACAATAACAGTATTTTGAGCAGATTGATAATGAGAATCAAATCATTTATGGGGCGGCACGGTGGCAGAGAGGTAGTGGTGCTGCCTCGCAGTAAGGAGACCTGGGTTCGCTTTCCGGGTCCTCCATGCGTGGAGTTTGCATGTTTTCCCGTTGTCAGCGTGGGTTTCCTCCGGGTGCTCCGGTTTCCTCCCGCAGTCCAAAGACATGCAGGTTAGGTGCATTGTCGATCCTAAATTGTCCCTAGTGTGTGCTTAGTGTGTGTATGCTCTGCGGTGGGCTGGCACCCTGTCTGGGGTTTGTTCTTGCCTGACTCTCTGTGCTGGCTGGTATTGGCTCCAGCAGACCCCTGTGACCCTGTGTTAGGATATAGCGGGTTGGATGATGACTGACATCATTTATGCTTTCAAAGTATTTCTGTTGAGTGAGAAAACTTTCAGCAACTCCTTAAAATGGATGGCAAGTGATGTGGCTTCCATCCATCCATTGTCCACCCTTATCCAAAGTCGGGTCGCAGGGGCAGCAGGCTAAGCAGGGAAGGCTCTCCCGGATAACTGAACTCCTCTCCCTATCTCTAAGGGAAAGTCCAGCCACCCTGCAGAGAAAACTCATTTTGGCCGCTTGTGTCCGCGATCTTGCTCTTTCGGTCACTACCCAAAGCTCATGGTCATAGGTGAAGGTAGGAACATAGATCGACTGGTAAATTGACAGCCCCGGCTTTTGACTCAGCTCTCTCTTCACCACGATGGACCGTTGCCGAGCCCCCATTACTGCGGATGCCGCATCAATCCGTCTGTCAAACTCCCGCTTCATTCTTCCCTCACTCATGAACAAGACCCCAAGATACTTGAACTCCTCCACTTGAGGCAGTAATGTGTTTCCAACCCGGAGAGAGCATTCCACCCTTTTCCGGCTGAGAACCATGGGATTTAGCGGTGCTGACTCTCATCTCCGCCGCTTCACACTCGGCTGCAAACCGCTCCAGTGAGAGCTGGAGGTCACTGTCCGATGAAGCCAACAGAACCATGTCATCCGCAAATAGCAGAGACGAGATTCTGAGGTCACCGAACCAGACCCCCTCCGCTCCTTGGCTGCGCCTAGAAATTCTGTCCATAAAACTTATGAAGAGAATTGGTGACAAAGGGCAGCCCTGGCGGAGTCCAACCTAAACAGGAAACGAGTTCAACTTATTACCGGCAATGTGGACCAAGCTCCTACTCCTCCTGTACAGGGACTGAATGGCTCATAACAACGAGCCTTGTACCCTGAACTCTTGGAGCACGCCCCACAGGATGCTTCGAGGAACATGGTCGAAATCTCCAAATCCACAAAACACATGTGGACTGTTTGGGCAAATTCCCATGCCCCTCCAGGATCCTGGCCAGGGTATAGAGCTGGTCCAGTGTTCCACGGCCAGGATGGAATCTGCATTGTTCCTCTTGTATCCGAGATTCGACTGAACTCTCTTCTCCAGCACCCCTGAATAGACCTTACCACGGAGGCTGAGGAGTGTAATCCCCCTATAGTTGGAGCACATCCTCCAGTCATCCTTCTTAAAAAGGGGGAGCACCACCCCGGTTTGCCAATCCAGATGCACTGCCCACAATGTCGATGTGATGTTGCAGAGACGTGTCAACCAGGACAGCCCCACAACATCCAGAGCCTTGAGGAACCCAGGATGAACCTCGTCCACCCCAGGGGCCCCGCCACCTCGGAGCTTTTTAAGTAACTCGGTGACCTCAGCCCCTGATATGGACGAGACCGGGGAGTCCTCCAGCTCTGCTTCCTCTGTTCCTTCCACCAATAAGGTCTGCAGTTGAAGTCAGCAGGACCCCATCTCCACTGTACACAGTGATGCGGCTTCTTTAAGACTAAAAGAAAAACAAATTTAAAAAAAAATCTTCCAGTTTGTATTGCTTTACTTAATTTATTAAAGTGGACACTTTTATTTTTTAGTTGCCCTTCATACACTACAGTTAATAACCATTTACAAATTGTGTCATTCAGTATTACAACCTCAGAATACACCAGGGAAAGCAAGCAGATTTAAAGTAAAAGATGTATAGCCATTGAGATATTCTCAACTGCCTGCCAAATTACGCAGTTTATCTGGATTTATAGTGCACCATTTTATTAAATTTGAACCGCAGTACTGTAAACTGCTTTGTGAAGCATTTTAAAATTTTTAGTATGACTCATGCTGTCTAAAAATGACTGACTGATTTACATTCCTGAACATCAAAAGGAAAAGAGTTCTGCTGTTTACGAGAGACAACATAGAGTGATTTTCCAGCATCGTGTCCAAGTTATGTTACTGGAACAAGTAGCAAGAACACAATGCATACATTTTATGTGAACAGGAACTGTATATGCACTGAGGGTAATTAAATAAACCAGTGAAGTGTAACTTAATGATCTGAATGACAGAAGCTCAAGTTTATAGTCTATTCTCAACTCAGCTGTACTTTTATAAAGATCTGCAAGGACAGAGACTTGTATCTAATAAAAGCAATAATTCATAGCTAAGCTAAGCTTGACTCCATATAAGGAACACTAGAAAATATAAGCAAGTCTGATCATGGTTCATATATTGTGAAAAAATTAAATGATCTTATATATAACATACTATATGAGTACAAATAATTAAAACGAAAGTAAAAATATACATGAATACAAGGTTTTTGATTGTCTTTTTGAACTTCACATACAAAGGAAAAATGAAGCAAATGCAAAATTAACTTTTGAACAACAATATACATTGCTAAACTCTTCCTTTTCCGTCTTCCTTTACATTATCTAAACTATTGAAAAACTTGCAAAACGTAGAGGTGCCACGGGGATGAGCATTTAGTGAGTAAACACACTCACATGCTGCTGCTAATGGTCAAATTGGACAGACTCTTGTTGCTTACTTATAAAGGCAGCATTTTGACTTTAACACCCTGACATTAGCAGTGAAGCTCAGGGCCCTTAAACTGATGACCACCATGTGTAACATGATCTAAAGGCCTCTAGCTTCAGGAATGTACATCTAATTGAGTTATTCTGAATGGTGGGATTGTGTTGCCAAGCATGACACCTCTAACTGGTATAAGTTGTGTTTGCTGACAACACAGCACTTGCACGTCTGATTACCAACAATGATGAAACAGCAATTGTGTGATAACATTAGTTTCTTCCCCCAGTAAAAAAGCTGATGATGGACTTTAGGAGACTGGGTTGGTGGGGGGTGTCATACCTTTATTGATATTAATGGAATTGCTGATGTAAAAGTGAATACATTCAAGGTTATTGTTATGTGTTGTGGAATATGGCTGGCAGCTTATCCCGGCCAGTACCCCCAAGCCACCAGATGGAGCCATCCCTGCAACATGGGGGTGCCCCGAATTCCAGCAGGGCATCATGGACATTGGAATCTTTCTTCACAGCTCTGCTGGATAACGTGGGGACTGCCAGGGGATGCTGCAGGGAGGCCCCAGGGACTTCTATTTTTCCTATAGCCCGGAGGTGGAAAGCCCTGGTTATTCCATCTACTGTATGCCCACCAATTTCTACCAACATACTATGAAATCCCTCCTTCTCATCTCAGGACTGGAAAACACTGCTGAGAATGGTGAAATGGGTAGAGAATATTACTGGTACACAGGTCACTATTGTCCCAGACATTTATGGGGTCAGTATTGTCACAAGTACAGAGGACAGTGAAGTTCTTACTTGCATGCTCAGTTCTTACTTGCATACTTACATGTGCAACATGATGTCATACTCTGGCACCATGATTAATGAGTAGAACTAATTTACCTCAAAATACTGTATGTAACAAACAAGGTTGCCAGGTCCTTAAAAAATCATAGCCCAAGGACAGCTTAAAAATAGTCAATTTGCCCAAAAATAGCCCAATACCTGAAATAGACAATATAACACAGAGTCCCTGTTTGGGATTTTACGGCGGTAAAGAACATATACAAGGGCAAATAAAAGGGGAAGGAGTGTCAGATGGATGAAAAACATGGCAAAAATGTGGAGGTGGGGGTTGGAAAATAGCCCAAAATACTTCATTATTTTTAAAATAATAGCCCCAAAAAAACACAACCAGCAAAAGCCCATCAAAAATAGCCCAGTTAGGCAAGAAAACCGCAGACCTGGCAACAGTGGTAACAAAGACTGCCTTAAAAAATATTCCTGAAGACGTCAGCCATTCTGCACAGACACTTTCCTTCCCATTCTGCAGCCATATGTTTTTAGGGGTCCATATCACTAAGCATCTCTTATAGTTCAGTAGCATCACCTATGGCACCCTGTTGAAAAGCATAAGAGCACCTTCATCGTTTGAGAAAGATCCTGAAAGTCAGACAGCCATTCTAAATCTTTACTAACATAAGAGCACCTTCATCGTTTGAGAAAGATCCTGAAAGTTAGACAGCCATTCTAAATCTTTACTAAATTCAGATAGCCCTTTCCATCAACTCAGACCTCATAAACTCCCAGCAAAGACTTTCTACGCCCTGCTAACCAGAACATGATAGCTTAATATATAAGCAGACTTACAAGGAGTGTTAACTGAGGGCCATTAAACTGTGAAATCACACACAGTCGTGTATCTAGAACCACAACTCCATTATTTAAGACGTGCACTACTGATGAGTATGCAGTACTTGGTGCAGGCATGTGGGGTGAAGGGACAAGGTGATCACCTCAGATGGCACTTTGGAAAGGGAGCAAAATTTTAGGCAAGAGTATTCTTTTTTAATTACTAAATAATATAGATATATATAGTGATAGACAGCACCCATGGGCTGGCACCCTGTGAAGGATGGGGGCTGGCCTATTACCTGGCTGAGAAGTCAGGATGAAGAAAAAGCAGGACATTTCACGTTCTCTCAAGGAGGTTGGAAGAGAATACCAACAATATAGAGAGTGTGGTGGCATCCTGGTTGGGATCTAGCAGGGAGATTTAGGGCTAGTACAATAAAAGGACAGGGAGAGATTATGGGATATGATTCCCACATGGACACCAACAAGACATATTGGGGCCTGTAGCTCCATGGAGCACCCCTTTCGGGTACCATAGGTGCCACCAGGGGTTGCTGCTGAATTCACAATCTCTACTTTCAAGGACTTCTGTTTGCCCCATAAGTGCTTCCAGTGGGCTGTGCCCCAACACTCTCGGGTCTAAAATAAAAGGAATCACTCTGCCTCACCCATGCAAGTTGGAGTTGGATGGAAGACAGACAAAGCTCTCCTGGGGGAGTGGAAAAAAAGGGAAAAAAAGACAGGGAAAAAAGAGAATAATTGTGATTGTGCAACCTTAGAAGAAGGCTCTTTTAAGGTACTTGTATTTGGACCTATGACTTTTGTTACTGTAGTGGCATAATTCTTTGCACAGTGTCACTGCAGTGTGAGTTTCCAAGATTTAAAATGGCATCTGTACATTATTACGCTAAGTGTCAGTGGATGATATTTGTATTTATTTTTTAGCTGAAATACCTGGCCGGCCATCTAAACTTAGCGATCGGAGGAGAATGGCCTTAGTCAGGGAGGTGACCAAGAACCCGAAGGTCACTCTGTCAGAGCTCCAGAGGTCCTCTGTGGAGAGAGGAGAACCTTCCAGAAGGACAACTATCTCTGCAGCAATCCACCAATCAGGCCTGTATGGTAGAGTGGCCAGACGGAAGCCACTCCTTAGTAAAAGGCACATGACAGCCCACCTGGAGTTTGCCAAAAGGCACCTGAAGGACTCTCATACCATGAGAAACAAAATTCTTGAACTCTTTGGTGTGAATGCCAGGCGTCACGTTTGGAGGAAACCAGACACCGCTCATCACCAGGCCAATACCATCCCTACAGTAAAGCATGGTGGTGGCAGCATCATGCTGTATGGATGTTTTTCAGCAGCAGGAACTGGGAGACTAGTCAGGATAAATGGAAAGATGACTGCAGCAATGTACAGAGACATCCTGGATGAAAACCTGCTCCAGAGCGCTCTTGACCTCAGACTGGGGCGACGGTTCATCTTTCAGCAGGACAACGACCCTCAGCACACAGCCAAGATATCAAAGGAGTGGCTTCAGGACAACTCTGTGAATGTCCTTGAGTGGCCCAGCCAGAGCCCAGACTTGAATCAGATTGAACATCTCTGGAGAGATCTTAAAATGGCTGTGCACCGACGCTTCCCATTCAACCTGATGGAGCTTGAAAGGTGCTTCAAAGAGGAATGGGCGAAACTGGCCAAGGATAGGTGTGCCAAGCTTGTGGCATCATATTCAAAAACACTTGAGGCTGTAATTGCTGCCAAAGGTGCATCGACAAAGTATTGAACAAAGGCTGTGAATACTTATGTACATGTGATTTCTCAGTTTTTTTATTTTTAATAAATTTGCAAAAAACCTCAAGTAAACTTTTTTCTCGTTGTCGTTATGGGAAGTTGTGTGTAGAATTCTGAGGAAAAAAATTAATTTAATCCATTTTGGAATAAGGCTGTAACATAACAAAATGTGGAAAAAGTGATGCGCTGTGAATACTTTCCAGATACACTGTATACAGTATATATATATATATATATATATATATATATATATATATATATATATATATATATAGATATATATATATATAGATATATATATATATATATATCTCCTCTTTAATAAAACCCCTGTGAGCGTCCAGGTGTCCATGTGTGTGTGTCTTCTGGTGAAGTGTGCATGTGCGGGCCCTTGCACACGGCACCGTGGACACACACACACTGGCAGCGGGGCACACAATGAATGGCCTAGCCGCTGCCACGCATGATAAGAAATAAAGGACAACATTGCTGGGGAGAGTGCTGATTGGGTAGTCGCGGCCACGCACGTAAAATCCATTGCTGTGGAGACGCCACACATACAATAATCAGCTGCACGCCAGCACAGATTAAAATACTTGCTGAGGAACTAAACAGTACTTGCTGGGGAGACACCACGGGCACGATTATCAGCTAAACGCCACACATTACATCATTTGCTGGGGACACTCTGCTGACTGCCCAATGTTGTGACAGAAAACTAAAGTCATATTACAGACAACAAAGCCAGTATTACTGTCAGATTAAAATTACAGGCATTTTACGGAAGTACAAACCAGTATTACTGCGAGAGAAAATTAAAAACACACAATACAGTGACGCATATTACAGCCACATACAAGCCAGTATTACTGTAAAAGAAAATATTACGGACGTATCTACTAACAACATGCCACCCAAAAAAAGGACACATTAAGTGGGACAAAAGACAAGACAATCAAATCCTATATAAGCAACATCTCCTGGAAGAACGGTCAGCTCAACAAGTAAACATCAACAAAAGAAAGGCTGAAAGACAAAGAAAAATACGAGCAAATAAAATTGAAGAAAAAGAAAATGACCGTCAGAAAAATGCTAAAAGAGAAAGACTCAGAAGAGCAAACCTTAGAAATAGTTGGCATTTACTTGCCAGAACCAGTATTCAGCCATGGTCAGTTATATGTTGCATTATCAAAAGTTAGAAGTTTTCCAGATGTTGTTGTCAAGGTTGTAGATGGTCCTGAACAAGGCAAACTGTTGCCAAACTCAGACCGAATATTTACAAGAAATCTTGTCTATAATGAAATTGAATAGAAAAATTTCATGAGGTAAAAAATAGAACATTTTACCTAAATATCTTCTTCAGATATTGTGTCTTACAGATTGTTACAGTTTTACACTAAGGCAATATTAATTATACTTACTGTATTGTCATATACGTTTCTACTTTATTTTTATTATTATTTTACTTTAGGCTTCTTGCAAAAATATTTTTGACAAAAAAAAATTAAGACAAGAAACAGAGTGAGGTCAAGGTCCCTTGCCATTTAATATAGACTGTTCCTACCAATGTTTATGCACTATTGTTCTAGCGCCCGTTATTGTAGCGGGCTTAATGTCTATAATGTCTAGTGTATATATATATATATATATATATATATATATATATATATATATATATATATATATATATATATATATATATATATATATATATATATATATATATATATATATATACAACAACAACATTTATTTATATAGCACATTTTCATACATTCAAAATGTAGCTCAAAGTGCTTTACATAATGAAGAATAGAAAAATAAGTGACACAGTAAGAAAATAAAATAAGTCAACATTAATTAACATAGAATAAGAGTAAGGTCCAATGGCCAGGGGGGACAGAAAAAAAAAAAAACTCCAGACGGCCCGAGAAAAAAAATAAAATCTGCAGGGATTCCAGGCCATGAGACCACGCAGTCCCCTCTGGGCAATCTACCTAACATAAATATATATACTAATTGTGTAAGCCTATGCTGTTAAATGCATGGGATCATAGAAAATATTGAAATTGTCAGAACTACTCCGGGCATCTCTCTCCCAGAAAGATTTGTGTTGCCGACGTGCTTGCATCGTGTGTGCATTAGCAGCTAAGCTACTGTCTTTCTTCGGAGGTTTCCTTTTGCCGGTGTGCTGGCCTTGCTTGCGTATCCTCGGAGCTGGAGCCCTTACCGCGACTCTACCTCTCACTTCCGGGCCGGGCAGAGACACACACTTCCACGCATAGATGTTTATATATAAGATATATATATATATGGCTGTTCGAGTCACAAAGACGGAATGAGTCCCAAAAGTAGTTGGGATGCCAACTCAGGCAACTCTATTTAATTTCAAAAGCAACAGGGGCGCGATGGTGCTCAAACATAAAGAATGCTGGCTGTCACCTCCAGTTCGCCCTCTGGAGGTCATTCCAAGTGTCAACTGGATGATAACAAGCATACAAGACCGCAAGATCACCCCCTACCCTACCCAGAAGGGGGTTAAGGCTGATTTCACCCTACAGTATTTTTACTTGACCAATGAGGAACATGTGTACCAAGTTTCATGAAAATCACTCCAGCCATTTGGAAGTGATGCTGGAACATACATACATACATACACACATTGACTTTTATACAGTATATATAGATTATCTTATAGGGTATTGTGTACTGTATATATTGATTATGTCATTGTGCAAAATTTTGTTAATTTGTAGAATATTATAAAGGTGTCAGTCACTTGTGCAAATCTTGGTAATTGCTCTGTGTGATTTTAGTTCAAAAGGGAAAAAGTGATTTAGCCTGCAGGATAGACTCTTACAGTACCAATGGAAACAATTGAGCAAAACAAGCAAAACAGCCAAACTGCATAATAACAAAACTGAAGATAAGTGTTATTTGGGAGTCAAATAGAGGGTAATAAAAGATTTACACATTTGTATTGTTTTTAATGCCTACTTTGAATTAGTTTTTAAAGCTAATCTTTTTACTGCTATGTTATTTTATTATTTATTATTTTTTTCATTGTTACAAAGATGCATGGCAGTATTGTGTTGTGAATCCAGTATTACAGTATGTATTGTTTGTGGATTAAGTGCATCATCTCATGCCTCATTGCTGTTTTAAAGCCATTACCTTATTAGTGGTCTGTGTCTGCTGCACTACTTCCCTGCACAATGTCACTGCATTTTTGATTTTCTAAACAAGAAGGTCTAGCCGCCAATACTTTTTTGTTTACACTGTGACAATTTCATGATAATAAATTGAGTGGAATTCAACTGAAAGCAACTTGTTCATGAAAAGCTGACAGTTGTATAGGAAACCTTTAGAATTTAGTATTACACCAAGTAATTACTGAATTCCATCTAGCCAGAAGGAATTTTTCATTTAGATCTATATTCTCACTTTCTCAGTTAAAATCGAGAGGAAAAAAAAAACTTTCAATAGGATGCTGAATAATTCTCATAAATGTAAAGTTACTTCAACCCATTTCATGTGCAAAGATGACATAAAATATTATGACAAGGACAGACCTTATTAGGTCAATAAATACTTAATTATACTGTAAGTCCTAAGAAATACAAACAGAAATTTATTAGGCCAGAGAAGCCAAAGTGAAGTTTTGTAAGAAATAATATATTTACATTGAAAAGTGAATGAAATTTTAGTCTTAAAACCTAGAAGTTTTTGTATAATTACTTCTGAATATATGGAGTGAGGCGGCCTCTTTTATATTGCACTTGGAAGTGCTCCAGGGGCACTCCCATTAGCTTCCGGCAGCACGAAGTGCTGCATGGGCTCCAGAAAGTACTCCAGGTGACTCTGGATCTTCTTCTGGCAACACTTCTGAGTGCGGTGGAAGTGCTGCCTTCCCGGGCTTCACAACAGTCCAGGCGCCCCCAGGCAGCGGACACGGGCTCCAGCAGGGTTGAGCTTTCAAGCTCCAATCCCGTTGCCCCAATACAAACCAGGGGGGTTGCCCTCTCGTGACCCGGGGGATGTACCATCTCTCTCCCAGTCCTTCCATAAAGGCGTCCTGGCCAGGCAACGGCCCCAGCCATCTGTCACAATGTTTTGTCAACTAAAGATTGGAAGCTTTGTGAGGATACTCATGTTATCAATGTTAATTCTCTAAAACGAATGAACGAACATCTTTTAACAGCTTATTTAATACATGATTTGTGCTTTCTATCAAATAAAATTAAATTCTGTATTATAATACATTGTTGTTTATCCTGGCACTGGAGAAATGATATGTGGCATGTTTGTCTGACGTATGGAATTTTTAGTTAATAAATAAACTACAAATTATTACAGTATATACTTAAATGGAGTTGGAATAATGAATAACTAAAACATAAGAAAAAGAACTGAAGGGAACTAAAGGATTAAGTAAAGCGTGGCTTAACACTTGAGCACGTGAGGACTGCCTTATCTTAGAGGAGCCACCAACGTAATTATTAAGGTTAAAATGAAGCAAATGAGTATTTAACACCCCCTTAAAAATCAAGGTCAAACTAGTGAGAAAGCCTAAATACCCCTATTATGAAGTGGTAATAAGATCAATGGAAAAATACGTAGGACACCTCTATTAACACATCGATATTTAGAATAATGGAAGAATCGACATGTATACAAAGTTACTGGTGGCTGTAGTTGATTGGTTAAGATGGCAGAATTCTGCATATTAAGAGTCAGATAACATGCTGTATTAGATAAGGTAATGGTAATAGAAATGTATTAAAGAGAATGAACTGTTTAATTAAGGGCTTACTTCATGGACTGAGACATTTGTGCATACCTACATGCAAATAAAGAATTGTTTTGCATTCCCATGTGGTATCCGTGAATGACTTCTTTGAAAACAGAGGAAAGTTTTTCCACAAAATTTTGGAAATAAGAATTTAACTCTACTCTGTACATGTGTCAGTTACAACATGGAAATTATTTGAAAATGTTTTATGTTCAAAGTAATTATCTTCATTTGTGTTTTAAGGAACCTATTATTCATGTAGATTCATCCATCTATCCATTACCCAACCCGCTATATCCTAACTACAGGGTCACGGGGGTCTGCTGGAGCCAATCCCAGCCAACACAGGGTGCAAGGCAGGAAGCAAACACCGGGCAGGGCGCCAGCCCACCACAGCAGGTAGATTCAGAATTTGATATTATTTTGTGTTTCTTATTTATTTTGAACTATTTAATTTTTGTTAACATTATGGTTTGTTTATATCAGTGAGACATCTTGTTTTTGGAGTCAATGCCTTTTTGTATTTCTGTCGCTAGGGACACAAATGACAGCTGCTGAGAGCGTGCTTCTAGAGATCGCAAACTGTGATGTCACACACACACACACACACACAACACTTTATAACCTGGAAATTCAGGAGACATTTCATCCAAGTTCATGAATAAATAGCTTTAACATCTATTACGCAATTCCTTTTGCTCTTTTTGGAACCTGAATTTTGTGGGTATACTGTTTTGGCTATGATTCTTCTTTAGCAGCTTGGTTTGAGAACTTTATCCTTTGATTTTTCAGTTTGGCCCATTTCTGGTTTATGATTCCATCTCCCTTCATCAAAATTCTTTCATGCTTGTTTCAGCCAGGCATAACAGTGACAATACTACTACTACTAACTCTTGTAAGCAAAGCACAGATATACAGATTATGAAAAGTTCAGTTGTTAAACAGAATCACAAAAGTCATAGTTCTTTAGATTTTATGGTCTAAAATTTGTTTCCACTTTTTCCCCAATTTATGCAAAGTGAGAATACACATTTACAAAGTACAGTCAACCCTTGATATATACGACCGGCCTGACATTTTTGTTTTGATTTACGACCAACATCTTGCGTTACAACCTGAATGCGGTCACGTGTATCCGCTTGTGCGATTGTAAACAAACAGCCGAGAGCATTCGTAAGCGTCAGTCGGAGCCCAGATACATGTGTTTGTGGACGTAATTTCGGTCAGTGCAGTGATTTATCCATATATACAGTGGTGTGAAAAACTATTTGCCCCCTTCCTGATTTCTTATTCTTTTGCATGTTTGTCACACAAAATGTTTCTGATCATCAAACACATTTAACCATTAGTCAAATATAACACAAGTAAACACAAAATGCAGTTTTTAAATGATGGTTTTTATTATTTAGGGAGAAAAAATCCAAACCTACATGGCCCTGTGTGAAAAAGTAATTGCCCCCTGAACCTAATAACTGGTTGGGCCACCCTTAGCAGCAATAACTGCAATCAAGCGTTTGCGATAACTTGCAATGAGTCTTTTACAGCGCTCTGGAGGAATTTTGGCCCACTTATCTTTGCAGAATTGTTGTAATTCAGCTTTATTTGAGGGTTTTCTAGCATGAACCGCCTTTTGAAGGTCATGCCATAGCATCTCAATTGGATTCAGGTCAGGACTTTGACTAGGCCACTCCAAAGTCTTCATTTTGTTTTTCTTCAGCCATTCAGAGGTGGATTTGCTGGTGTGTTTTGGGTCATTGTCCTGTTGCAGCACCCAAGATCGCTTCAGCTTGAGTTGACGAACAGATGGCGGACATTCTCCTTCAGGATTTTTGGTAGACAGTAGAATTCATGGTTCCATCTATCACAGCAAGCCTTCCAGGTCCTGAAGCAGCAAAACAACCCCAGACCATCACACTACCACCACCATATTTTACTGTTGGTATGATGTTCTTTTCTGAAATGCTGTGTTCCTTTTACGCCAGATGTAACGGGACATTTGCCTTCCAAAAAGTTCAACTTTTGTCTCATCAGTCCACAAGGTATTTTCCCAAAAGTCTTGGCAATCATTGAGATGTTTCTTAGCAAAATTGAGACGAGCCCTAATGTTCTTTTGCTTAACAGTGGTTTGCGTCTTGGAAATCTGCCATGCAGGCCGTTTTGCCCAGTCTCTTTCTTATGGTGGAGTCGTGAACACTGACCTTAATTGAGGCAAGTGAGGCCTGCAGTTCTTTAGATGTTGTCCTGGGGTCTTTTGTGACCTCTCGGATAAGTCGTCTCTGCGCTCTTGGGTAATTTTGGTCGGCCGGCCACTCCTGGGAAGGTTCACCACTGTTCCATGTTTTTGCCATTTGTGGATAATGGCTCTCACTGTGGTTCGCTGGAGTCCCAAAGCTTTAGAAATGGCTTTATAACCTTTACCAGTCTGATAGATCTCAATTACTTCTGCTCTCATTTGTTCCTGAATTTCTTTGGATCTTGACATGATGTCTAGCTTTTGAGGTGCTTTTGGTCTACTTCTCTGTGTCAGGCAGCTCCTATTTAAGTGATTTCTTGATTGAAACAGGTGTGGCAGTAATCAGGCCTGGGGGTGGCTACGGAAATTGAACTCAGGTGTGATACACCGCAGTTAGGTTATTTTTGAACAAGGGGGCAATTACTTTTTCACACAGGGCCATGTAGGTTTGGATTTTTTCTCCCTAAATAATAAAAACCATCATTTAAAAACTGCATTTTGTGTTTACTTGTGTTATATTTGACTAATGGTTAAATGTGTTTGATGATCAGAAACATTTTGTGTGACAAACATGCAAAAGAATAAGAAATCAGGAAGGGGGCAAATAGTTTTTCAAACCACTGTATATATAATTCACTAAGACTATGGCAAGCAAAACGCATAATTGCTAAGGAAGGAAGAGAAGGTAACGAAGGTAAAGAAAGCGATTGTTAAGGGATGTTAGCTAGCGGGCTGGTGCGGCACATGATGATGTCATCAGGCTGAGTCAGCACCGGCTTGCTTTGGAGTGTATTATTACAGCAGTTCACAACACGACCAGCTTTGAACTGAGTGCTCGACTAATGTCATTATTAACTTGAGAAACAGCGATCAGAATCGAAACAAAGAAGGAAATCATGTGGAAATATGAGAGTGGTGTTCGTGTGACCAATCTCACTAGAATAATCCACCATCTCGACAATTTTACAAAGAAAAGATTTGCATAAGGAGGCTCCTTCTAAACAATAACCACCTTCCGTTTCATTCTCCTCCTCCTCCCTTCCTGCACCCCAAAAATGTCAAATTAAATGGTGAGTACAGTGTGAAATTGTTGTTTCTGGTTAACTATGCACTTTTTATAACTTTTTGGTTAGTACATTAGAAAAATTATTGGTGTTTTTGGTAAATTATGCACATTATACAACCCTTTTTAATTATGAAAAGGTTAAGTAAGTGTTGCTGTGGGAGGTTCGGAGCGCATTATGGGTATTTCCATTATTTCTTATGGGAAAAATTGTCTTGAATTACAACCAACTTGAGTTACAACCAGCCCTCGTGAACGAATTGAGTTCATAAGTCAAGGGTCCACTGTACTCTGGATTCCCTTCAGTATCCCAAAGAGGCGAATGTGAATAAGCTGTTGACTTTTATCCTGCCCAGCGCAAGAAATTGTAGGTAGGCTGAAGATTCACCCAAGGCTGGTTCCTGTCTTGTGCTATCCTTCATGATTTTGACTAAAATGTACCAATTACAGATAATGGTTTAAAGGAAGGAGAGGTGTATTGATAGACAAAAACTCTTATTTTATAAAATATTAAAGCTCTCTTCATTAACAACAATGAACATTGAGCATTCTGATGGGTGTGCACTAATTTATACCAGTTGGTTTACCTATACGGAGAGTGCGAGAGTATTTTAGCTCACTCTGTCTTTGTGCACATAGTATTTTCAATATCTAACTCCAGTAACCTTCCACAATCTCACTGCTATAGAAAGACGGTTCTTTTGTATCTTAACCGAGAAACAAATTCAGGTGAGAGTTCCTGAAAAATGGAAGCTAAAATGTTTCAGAATGACTCTATTGTACTTCCTATAAATGTTAAACATGATCTGTTAATGTAGTGGTAAACATGACAGCTTCACCATAGCAGGATCCTGAGCCGCTTTCTTGACCTGATCACTGTCTTTATGGTGTTTGTATGTTTATCATTGCGCATATGGATTTGCTCAACGACACATTCAAGGAGATGCAGCCAGGTTTTGTTCCTGCCTTGCACCTGATGCTACTGAAACAGATTCCAGCTCCCTGCCACCTTGTACGAGAATTATGTAGAAAGACACAAGGACATATCCCTCATAAGTTTTGAGCAAGAAATTTTCCTGACAGGCCCATAGTATAATGGACTGACAGCACCAAGTGCTCCATTAACTAAATTAATGAATCCATCCAAATATGCTCATCCTATGTGGAGTGGCAGGGGCTGTAGTCTAAAACCAGATCCTGACACTTATGAGCATACCAAGCCATTTAAGTTTTGCCATTTAACTTAACAGCATAAATTTGACCTGTCAGATAAATCCGATACTCCCTGGAAGAAAGACAAGCAGACGATGCTGTACAGAAGGTATCCAGGCCTATAAAGGAACTCATAGCTTGAGATATCATGGCTGTAGTACTTACAAGGGGGTCACTGGCTGCATGATGATTTAGTGTGCAAACGTCGAGATTGTACTCTACTACCCCTTGTTTTAGGTGAGCATGCATCACATTTTGATACATTATTTATATTTGTTTTTGTGAAATATAAATATTAAGCCATCTTAATTGCTTCTTTTAGATAATATAATGACCACAATCTAATTCATAAAATGCTCTTGTGAAAATGTCTCTGCAGTGTCAGGTGATGAAGACATCTTATTTAGTTTCTGTTACTGCTAACCCTAAATTTGTCACAATTTTAATTAAAAGCACAACAATTGCACACATAGACTCATGAACCAAAGAGAAGAATGAAACATCTTCATTTATAATGTTTGCTGAATTTCAGGCAGCGCTGACATATTATTGTAGGGGGTATAATGGGGAGGCAAAGATCCAGGATACTGCGGTCAAGTCCCGGCCCTTTCATTTCTGTGGTCTTTTTGTGTCTTTGTAGATTTTACCTTATATTTCTTTTTTTTAATATGTTAGGGGCAACTAGAGCTGTGTATTGGCTTGGTATGAGCGTGTGTGGTTGAGACTAACTGACTGGCACCCCATCCATGGTTGATATTTGTATTGGATCCAGTGCTGCCAAGTGCTCTGCAACATTAAAACTGGATTAAGGTTCATTTACTGGATGGGTGGAGGACTGAAAACATAACTAGTCCTTGTGTCACGATGTTCCTACCGGACATGTTCATTTTCACACAGTTGAACTCCAGACCAGGAAGAAAAAGGACCGAGTTCAATTAAGATTAACATTTTATAATAACTTTAATCAATAAACCATCAGCAAATGCATAATGCTTGAGAAATCAATAGTTTATGTGCATACAAATAGTTATACAGTGTATGTAATTAAATGGTAAGTCATTTTTGGTAACACTTTAAAATAACTTTCATTGACAAACATTATATAATGCTTCTTTGCATCTTTACAGATCATTTAATGATTAGTTGTAAATCTTTTTCTGTAGCTAAAGTTGAAACTATTCATCCACAGTAAAAGTTTGGAAGTGTTAATTAATAAAAGTAATGAACGTTCTTATAAAGGGTTATCTAAACTTAACATTGACCTTTCAAAAGCCCTAGTTTTAAATCCCTGCTGTACGTCTTCTGAGATGAAGAGCAAGGCGGTACAACATTCAGTTCCATCAATAACTGCAATTCAAAATGCTTGTGCCATTTTAGTCTACAGTAACACATCATACAGAACTTTACTTAAAAAAAAAAAGACACAAGATAACAATTCGCATTAGAACAAATCAGAAAGTGGTATAAGTACAATTTTTAAGTTAACAATACTTAATTACATTTGTACATCAGCAATATGTTCTAATGTATTAAGGCAATTTCAAGATATATTAGGCCAATGTGTTGAATGCAGGGTGAAGTGTACTAAAGACGAGCTGTTGGAAGTGTTGCTGAGTAGTCAGAGGCACACGACTGCTTCTCTTCACAATGGGTTTCTTCTACTCTGCAAATTTGAGATGGTGTTTTCATAGCAGCCACTGGCCAGAGCCTGCTGATATGTAAACCATTTCCCACAGGCAACAAACATGGCAGTGTATAGCTAGAGTGCCAAGTAGCTGCATCATTACTGTTCTTTGTTATTTTGCCTGCATTTTGCTAAGAAAATCTACCTTTATTTGTCAGTGGCTTACAGTATCTGTAAGCACTGCACTGTGCAAACTAAAGATTTCAATTGACTTCTCGACCAGAGACACGTCTATGCATGAAAGCGTGTGTTGGATTTCACAACCTAGGGGTTGTGCTGCATAGATAAGTATGAAACACAGATAATTCTTCCACTACTTCAATGACCAGAGTCCTTCCAAATTTGCTAGCTGGAAGTGGGCATGCAGCTAGGATGTCTGCTGGGCACCTGTCATGAGGATGGCACACTAGGGTCAGACTCATTGAAGTGCTTATATATCACAATTGGCTTGCGAGCACCCAGTAATTCTCCAGAAGGAGCCGAACAAGTATTCTGAGGACTGGTTAACCTGTTATCCTGTCCCTAGTATGCAAAGAAAAGCAGAGCTGGAGTGATGTGAAAGTGAGAGTATACACACGACAGCACATCTTTTTATAAAACATCGAGTATGTTTAGTTCTTTGTAACTGTGCTCCCTGTAGAAGATGCTACATACAGTACAAAAACACATGTTATCATTTGCACAATAAAGGAGAAAACTATTGCTTGACATGAGCCACTCTACTGGCCACAAAGTGAAGTGACACACAGCACATTATTAACTGCTTAGGGAGGGTCTGCCAGAGGAAAGGGGACACTTTTGAGATTTTGCATGTGAATAGTAATATATGTAACACAGAAGTAAATCACCTCTCTCCCAATTACCTTGGACATGCAACGCTTTCTTCAAGGACCACAAATGTAGTTCTGCCAGAAGGAAAGACATCTGACCAAGAGGGGAAAGTCGATCCTGCAGAGACAGAAAAACATGACCACTGTATTAGAAAGCCAATATTTTTTCAGAATCTGGCTGTTTAAAAGAAACACTTTGAAAAATGTACATGGCAGGCAGGACAGCTGAGGTTCCTGCATTCTTAGTGACATCATTAGGAGCCAAGATCGGCAGAGTGTGCAGATTATAATGCCGTCAGGTCACAACCTTTGCTGGGTTTCTTGTTACACTTAGACTAAAGCTTTGAAAGAATAAAGGATATAAAACACAATGACACATCACACACTGCTACAGATCACAACAAATTCCCATTCACTCTGTAAATAGCAGGCTGTGTACTTAGTCAGTGGTGTTCCTACTTTCCTTCTTTTTTTCTTCAGAAGAAAAGGCAATTTCTGATGACATCCCATCCCCCTTAATTTTTGAGATCCAGCTCACCATTCCCAGTGCCCTCACTCGGCTCTCGCAGCCCTATTTGGATCTGTCTGTCACCAGGCTGATTTCATGTGGCTAGCTTGGCTTACCCTGGGTACATCTGTCACCACTTTCTGCTTTTTGGAAGCTCCCTGCAGATTTTCCCATTGGCCTTTAGTCAGTGGCGGCAACATAATGAAGGATTTTTGCTTGTTTACTTTGTCAACTGATTGTGCCGACTGCCAAGGTCTTTGCTAGCATTGGAGTAGCTTTAGTACAGGAGACTAAAAGGCAGGAGCTGTATATTATTTTTAAAAGAAACGTCAGCTGCTTTTTTTTGTTTGTTTGTTTGTTTTGTTTTTTTAGTAAAGCAAGTCCAGGGAATTGATGAAGGGAAACAGATTACTGGAAGTAACATGTAGCAAAAAACAGCAAAATGTGAGTAATCAAAAAGAAAACAGCTCAAATCAGCCATCCATTAAAGGACCACTTAGCGCTGCTCCAGGTTACTCCGGGCCAGAGTCTGTCCCAACAGTGTCAACAGCAGCAGACACAGGGAGGAACCTCTCAGTCCCGGGTGTGGCACTCTAACCCTAGGCCTAACTCGTACAATAACAGAGGCATTCCCTCTCAGTTGTCTGACATCTGAAGCCCAATTCTGCTCCCCTCACACCACTTTTGTAAGATTTCAGTACTTTAATGCAGTCAAAATCCTTTTTGTTCACACAAACTAAAAGAATACGAGAATAAAAAGAAAGACTGTCAACATTATATAATGGCGTGCCAAAATGCCCACCCAGGCCAGATGGAAGCTCATCCACCCAGAGGAGTCTGGGAATGCTTGCGCCCTGGAAATGTAGATTTGTTTTAGTCAAATAACTCCCATTCTTACTGAAAACAAAGTGACCACACTTATCTGTGTGTACCAGAAACAGTCAACTGTCAAGATCAAAGAAAAGAAGCTCAGGCACCATTACAAAACCTGAGGCTGCTTTGGAAGACATGAAACAGCAGCTGAGATTAAAAGGCAGCAATACTTCTTTGTAGCACAAG
Organism: Polypterus senegalus; assembly: GCF_016835505.1. Taxonomy (NCBI): domain Eukaryota; kingdom Metazoa; phylum Chordata; class Cladistia; order Polypteriformes; family Polypteridae; genus Polypterus; species Polypterus senegalus. Next base: position 75,454,713 of record NC_053169.1, on the reverse strand, counting down.
TAAGCAAGCCTTGGTGCTTACAGTCTTTCTGGACTTCGCTGGCATTGAGCTGCAATTGTCTATCAACCCAGAAGACAAAGCCACAGGACATGCTATCATGCGGGGCCTGGTCTGCACCAGTAGGTTGCTTCCAATCTCTAGAACCATTTTTAATACCAGCAGTCCATCCCAGTGTGAAAATTCTGTTCTATAAACTAGTGGTTTAAACCCCATCTGGTGGAAAGCTGACTCACTTCTTCATATGGCTGATGACTAGTGCATTGTCCTTCTATTTCACGTCCCTGTATTTTGTTTCTGTGAAGAGCAGCATAGTGGTGCTGTTGGAAACATGACATCCTCACTGCTCCAGGTACTTATTGTATTTTCAATTCCAAACCTGGTCACTAGCTACATTTTAAACATACACCGTATAATCATAAGGGGTACTTCGCAGGTATCCTCATTGACTGAGAGACAATAGTGTGCAGTTCTAAACGTTACTTGTAACCTATCCGAACTTGTGCCCATATTACTATGAATAACTAAAATTGCACATGATGTAGACATTCACCTACACTAAATAAATACACATTGGCGGAAAAATCCTAACAGGATGGTAACACCGCCAGCCACGGGATTTATCACACAACTGTAGCAACCAGTAAATTATTTGCCTTTTGCACATATATGCACTATTCAAACTATACAAAATGCAAATTAGATGCATACATTAGCAACACCACAAGTGCAATGGAAAGAAATTCTTCTATGCCCACTATGTAGAAAATTAATTTTCTTTTGTGAATGGTGACATGTCAGGGAATGAGACTTTATAATGAGCAGGAACCAGTCAGGGAAGGCCGACATAATAAGTACAAATACATCAAAGTGCAATTAGAGTCTGCATTTTCAAAAGTCTCAGTTTCCAGGGGTTAAAATGCTGGGATAGTGAGGATGAATGGTGAAATGGAAGCTAAAGTGTGTGTTTTTAATGTAAAATATTTTATGTAGATGCAGCCTAAATGTACTATGTGTCTTGTACTTATTGCTGCTGCTATTTTATTGTGATCACGTACTGGAACAGGACAGAAAGAGGTTTGATTGTTTAGAATGTGTATAAACAAATTTTCTAAATATCATTAAATTGTTTTCTTGGTTTTATGGTGATGCAATATGTATGAATTTTGACTTCAGCAAATGACTGACTTGGAAAAAGTTCTGCCAGTTTCAGTCAGATTGTGTTCCCTGGCTTGTTTATTTTACTTTTTTATGTTTTCTTTGTTCATTTTAAAATATTATTTTTCATGTGTTTATTATACTTATACGAGTAACGGTGCACTGCGATGATAATGTGCAGTGAATACACTTGACATGAGCATTCTTAGTTTTTATCCTCTTTCTCTGTACATTTTTAGCATTCGTTTGCTCAGAGGTTGATGCGCTTGCTGTTTTCTGAGCAGCTCTTCTTTTCTCCACCCTAGCGGCCCGCTTCTTCTCTTCTTTCGTAGGCATCTTTTCACATTAAAACTGATTAAGTCAGTGTTTGTGTTGCAATTACTTAGTATGTTTTCCTTAATTTTTCACTTAAGCTGGCACTTAAGTCTTCAATTTGCCTCAAGAATGATTTAAGATATGAAGAGGAAAGAGGAAGTGACAGCGAAGGTGGTAGGGAATGAGAACGGCGGCCATACACATGCCCTGCACAGTCACCCTGCTGGCCTCTGCCCGAGAGTTGATTCTACAATAAAATAAAATAAAAATAAAAAGGTGAATAACATTAGAGGTCAATGATCACCCCAGAAGCTGATAGCAGATGTCACATAGTATATGTGTACCAAATTTCAGGTCAATAGGTCAAAGGGTTTGTGAACTACCAGGAATTGGGAGAAACCCTCAACTTTGTGGGGCTGTGGGACGTCCCTGGCAGTGAGGGGTAGGTGGTCCTGCTTCTTGGAGAACCACTCAAAAAATGCAAGACACATAGCAAAGGTATGGAAAACAAAGCAGATAATTGACAATAGTAACATTAATATAAAAAGGACACAAAAATGAAGGAAAAGGACATAAAACAAGGAATTCAACTGAAACATAACATCGCCAATCGCAACACAACGGGGAAAAGTGCATCTCTAATTTTTTTCTGTATCTAAGTACACAGATTCACCAAAATCCTGTTGATGTTGCTTTGACTATATACTCTTTTTGATTCTCCAGTGCAGAGTGTCTTTTGACCTGTTTATAACTACCTAATTGCGTCCCGCATTTTGGCTATGGTTGCTTTTATTACTGATCTTCTGGTTTTGAACTTCACTTTGTATTTGACATTACATTTTCTTCCAGTTGCTTATTAAATTTAAAAGTGCTTGTCTTTGGACTTCATACCCTGAGGTGGTGGGTTCAAATCCCGCTACTGACACAGTGTGACCATCAGCGAATCATTTGACCTGCCTGTGCTCCAATTGGAAAATCAAAAGAAATGTAACCAATTGTACCATAAATGTTATAAGTCGCCTTGGATAAAGGCGCCAGCCAAATAAGTAAAATGCAAAATGTAAATGTAAATTTTTTTTTTAAGCATAACATCGCCTTTTGGCCAGAAAGTAGTCTAACCTTTGTTAGTTCCGCCATAACCATACTTTCTTTCTGTCAGGAGTGTCAGGTATTCCTGGCATCCTGGGAAAAATAGCACATTTTCCCCCAAGCCACACCTTTGTATATTTTCCCCAGGCATGACTAGCAAAAACTCTTTCATCACACCTATCACAGTGGTAACCTTTTGTCTGTGCTGGCATATGTTGTTACTGGCAGAACATGCTTTTCTCTCTTCCTAGGGCCTCGCTGAGACCTGCTCCTGCCTGTAATCCACCTAAGTAAGTGGGCCAGCCACCAAACTGCACATGAGTGACCAGATCATTAGTCTCATCCTCAGTTCCACTCTTTCATTGGCCTCTTCTTACTCAAGATGAGCTGAAGAGCATTATATTTTTAAAACATACCTTTGCAGTATGTCATGGCTTCATTGTTTAAGCTCAGAACATGCACTTTAGATTACCTCAAGTGCTGGATAGTCTCCGAAGGAGGCCTCTTATATAATTAGTGCACATTGATGAGTTCCACAATTGAGAACAGACAGTACCTACAAAAACATTTTCATTTTCTCTGCAGATTCACTTCACTTTCCTTTGACCACTCCTTCTTCCCTACAGCACTCTGTTTTAAAAGTAAACACCTCTTGATGGTGCCTATCCATTAAATCAGAATGGCATGCCATTTGTTCAGACACCTATTTAGATTTTTTCTCCCAAAATGACAGGTCCCTTAAAAGTTGACAGATTTTTGGAAAGGATTTTTAAACAACAATATACACAGCACTTCCTTGCTGACAGACTGCACAGGCAGTTTTCCTTTGAGTATTTTTTTCCTCAACTGGCATCCTAGAGTAGGAGGATTTCTGGTCTCATCCCCTAACCTATCTGCCCCAAACAGCCTCTGAAAAATGCCAAAGTAGGTGGACATCCGAGATGATTACTTGTACACAGTGTTTAATTCAATAATCTTTCCAATCCCCCAGTTCTAATCTCTCAGAAAAGACTGTCTGATCTTCAGCCTGCTACATTCCAATCACAGTATTACCTACTTATTGTTGTATAAAACCAATAAAACGTAACAACTCTGCTAAATCCTTAAACTCTCAAAGCTTGTCACTGCAATACATCACCCCATTCGGTGTTCTTTCAAAAAAACAAGCCCAACTATGAATTTATGCTATAAAGATGCATATGTGGAACTGTTTTTTTTCCTGTTGTTCAGTCAAAGCAACAAAGCGATGTAGAAAGCTGGAGGAGAGACCCAAAACCTTGGGCAGTCATCAGTCAACCTAATCTGCACGACTGAAGGATGTGAGAGGAAACCACAACCTCCAAAGGGAATGAATAGTTATAGAGAGTGAACCAACACCCTCACACTTATCTTGCTACTCAAAACTATATCCTTTTACATCTATGCACTAATCATACAAATAAATAAACAAATTCAACAAAATCTGATGGAAGCAAACATCCCAAAGGTCTGAATGTTAGGTTTATTTGTAACTCTAATTGGACTGGTGTGACAGTGCTGTCCCATTAAGGCTTTACACCTGCCTTGTTGTCAATGCTGCTAAAACTGACACTGACTTACCCCATCCGTCTACAGATAAGAGGTTAGAAAATGGATGAATGGATTCAATTGTCAGACATTCAAGGGATGGGATGAATGCTGCCTTGTAATCTAAGCTGTCTGGGAAGGATGGCGGTTAGAGCTCCTGCCTCTCAACTGCAGGACAAGCTGGAATTTGCTCATTTCCCTTGAGTTTACTTTGGTTTTATCAGATCTGATTTACCCCAAACAGCTTTAATTTTGAATTAATTTATATCTGGATGTTTCATTGTTGTTTTTGTTGTCTTTGTATTATTATTTTTCATGTTTTATGTTATTTTGGTCAAATCTGTTTATCATTGGTCATTTGTGTACTGTCTCTTTAAATGTAGTTATGTCCCATTTCTTTATGGGTGGAGCCCCAAGAGAACCACTTTTGAGCCCTCTCTCAGGCTATTTAAACTGGTTGAGAAGGCTCAGACATGGAAATCATTCATTTATTGCTGGGAGTTTGTAAGTATTGCTGTTTATTGTTGTATTTCCCTTCATTTTTCTTTTGATCTCTGGGTTTTGTTTAAAGGATTCTGTGTTTTGGAACTTTTTTTGTTTAGCCTCTTTTTGAATTTGGAAACTTTCCCCTGCATTTTTGATATTTTATAATTAATCTTCTTTTTATAAAGATTGCCCTGGTCATACAAGCCAAAGGCTAACAGTCATTCCTCATCTTGTGGGACTTTTAGTAAAAATTTTGAGAAATGTAAGTTTTTTGGAGCTAACATCCCTTTTAGGCCTGTGAAGCCATCTGCAAGCTTAGGCATTTTCTAGGGGGACAAAGAAGGCCTGGCCTGAACAGTGAAGCCTTTTATGAAGTACTAGTTGTGTTATACGGGATTGCCAGGGAAATTTTCTAAAACAATGCGCCTCAGTTCGACTGCTTTTTTTTATACCACAGCAAATTTTATTAGTTCATTAGAGCACAATCAATTTCCCAGGAGTAAAGCACTTCTAGCATAGATTAATTCCTGCTTTTCTCGACTTTGGCTTTTGATAGTGGTCACTTGAAAACATTATTTTACATTATTTTTAATTCAAACAGGTAATCACAGGAATAATAGGAATTTTACCTATAAACATAATTTCACTCTTTAAGACATTCTGTAAATATGATAGCTTCAATCAGATTTGTATGGAAAGGTCTGATCTGTAATCTTGTACTATCAGAAAGTATTAGAGGTTCAGCACAAGAGCAATATATAAATGAATCACGGTTTTCTTTTAACTTATTACATACAGCTGTGCTTTCTATATTTCTGCATAAATATGACCTAAAACATCATCAGATTTTCACTCAAGTCCTAAAAGTAGATAAAGAGAAACCAATTAAACAAATGAGACAAAAATATTATACTTGGTCATTTATTAAGGAAAATGATCGAATATTACATATTTGTGAGTGGCAAAAGTATGTCAACCTTTGCTTTCAGTATCTGGTGTGACACCCAAGCCACCCCATCCCCCCCCTTTGCAGCAATAACTGCAACTAAACATTTCCGGTAACTTTTGATCATTCCTGCACACCGGCTTGGAGGAATTTTAGCCCATTCCTCCGTACAGAACAGCTTCAACTCTGGGATGTTGATGGGTTTCCTCACATTAACTGCTCGATTCAGGTCCTTCCACAACATTTCGATTGGATTAAGGTCAGGACTTTGACTTGGCCATTCCAAAACATTAACTTTATTCTTCTTTAACCATTCTTTGGTAGAACGACTTGTGTGCTTAGGGTCGTTGTCTTTCTGCATGACCCACCTTCTCTTGAGATTCAGTTCATGGACAGATGTCCTGACATTTTCCTTTAGAATTCTCTGAAATAATTCAGAATTCATTGTTTCATCAATGAAGGCAAGCCGTCCTGGCCTAGATGCAGCAAAACAGGCCCAAACCATGATACTACCACCACCATGTTTCACAGATGGGATAAGGTTCTTATGCTGGAATGCAGTGTTTTCCTTTCTCCAAACATAACGCTTTTCATTTAAACCAAAAAGTCCTATTTTGGTCTCATCCGTCCACAAAACATTCTTCCAATAGCCTTCTGGTTTGTCCACGTGATCTTTAGCAGACGAGTAGCAATGGTTTTTTAGAGAGAATTGGCTTTCTCCTTGCAACCCTGCCATGCACACCATTGTTGTTCAGTGTTCTCCTGATGGTGGACTCATGAACATGAACATTAGCCAATGTGAGAGAGGCCTTCAGTTGCTTAGAAGTTACCCTGGGGTCCTTTGTGTCCTCGCCGACTATTACACGCCTTGCTCTTGGAGTGAACTTTGTTGGTCGACCACTCCTGGGGAGGGCAGCAGTGGTCTTGAATTTCCTCCATTTGTACACAATCTGTCTGACTGTGGATTGGTGGAGTCCAAACTCTTTAGAGATGCTTTTGTAACCTTTTCCAGCCTGATGAGCATCAACAGCTCTTTTTGTGAGGTCCTCAGAAATCTCCTTTGATCGTACCATGATACACTTCCACAAACGTGTGTTGTGAAGAGCAGACTTTGATAGATCCTGTTCTTTAAATAACACAGGGTGCCCACTCACACCTGATTGGCATCCCATTGATTGAAAACACCCGACTCGAATTTCACCTTCAAACTAAATGCTAATCCTAGAGGTTCACATACTTTTGCCAGTCACAAATATGTAATATTCGATCATTTTCCTCAATAAATAAATGACCAAGTATAATATTTTTGTCTCATTTGTTTAACTGGTTTCAGATTATCTACTTTTAGGACTTGAGTGAAAATCTGATGATCTTTTAGGTCATATTTATGTAGAAATATAGAAAATTCTAAAGGCTTCACAAACTTTCAAGCACAACTGTACGACATTTACTTTTATAGGCTGCACATTTACATGGAACATGCATTGAATTGTATGTTATAACTATAGAAGCCTTGTAAAGAAAAGAACATATGAAAAGAAATAATAAACAGTGTCATATGTTCTTTTTATAGGGTACACTTTTACTGAGCTGAGTAAGCATTTTAATTTAATAAGGCATTCCATCACTCCCAGCTTGTGTTATACTCTTGGTTTGAAGAAAGCCCTTACACGGTACTGTTCTGCTTTGAGAACCGGAGCGTAGTGGAACATCGTGATCTGACCTTGAAGGGGACACCTCAGTTCTTCGGAATATTGTACGTATTTCACCACCAAGGGCTGCTCACCCCCATCATCTTCTAAGTATATGTTTATAAGCACGATCAACAATCCAAGCACAGTAGACCATGAAAGCCAAATTTGCATGTATTTTATATTTCATCGCGAGAAGCAAGAAGAAGCTGACACAACAGGGAGTACTACGAGTACCCAAGGGCACAACTTGCTAAACATGTCTTGTTTGAACTTTGCCAATCTTTTGTCTTTCCACTTAGCTTCTGTTAGTGGCCTTCAATTGTGCAAAATGGCAGCCCCATTTATCTGTATGATTCCTCTTCAGCGTTCAGCTAAAGAAAAAAGAATGCTGCACTTTATAATAGGCTACTCGATAAAGTTTCATTATCAACAAACAAAAAAACATGGGTCTCCTATTTTCTTTTTCCTATAATGTCATCAAACTTCAGTTAGACCAAAGAATGTTTGAGATTTTGGGGCATTTTGTTTTTCTATTGCACGGGGGTTTACCCCTTAATATTGGTACGTCAAAATGTCTTTTCTTAACAAATACCTAACTCAAGAAGTACAATCCTGCCAAATTTCAGTTTCTTAACTGTATGGGAAGTTATTAATGAGTAAACCAGTTAGTCAGTCAACTCTGCATTATAGAGAGAGATTTGGAAGCCTCTTATCCTTTTTGCATTTGTGGAAAATACAGTTATAACACCCATGAATGCCCTTAATTTGTGCAGGGTAGACAGACTGGCTCAGTCCTGGTTCATTACCCAGGGCTGATCCCTGCCTTGAATCCAGTGCTTCCAGGACAGGCTACATCTCCTCAAAAGCCCAAATCTGGATTAAATGAGTTCATTTAATGGATTGATAGCTGCAAGAACATATATTTCTATAGCACATCTTCATACAAAGAATGTGGCTCAAAGTGCTTTTAAAGATGTCAAAGAAAAAAAACAAAAATAAATTTAAATAGATAAGAATGGGAATGAATTATTGGCATGCAAAAATTAGTAAAGAAGAATAAATCAGTACAAACCTACATAACACAGATATACAAGTCATAGATAAAGTAATGTTCTTATTTAAAGATTTATTTTTTAAGTCTCTAATGATAAGTCCAATGCTATGGTCAAATGGCCGGGGAGGACGGAAAAAAAAAACTTCAGAGGTGAGACGCTGGAGAAAAAAAAAACAAAATCTGCAGGGGGTTCCAAAGCCAAAACGACCACCCAGCCCCACTGGGCTTTCTGACAAACATAAATGTTGTTAAGTACTGTAGTCCCAAATCAGCTTGATTGTGACCTCCACTTGAAGTCTGCACTTTTTTCTTTTTATGTGTGCATCTTAAGAATTAAAAAACAATCTTGGTCATTGGGTCACCTGCTTTGCCCCTGAGATCCAAGGCAACCTATCCAGAGCAGAGCCAAAACATTAATAAAACCTGCATGACATCTAGTCAATTGTGAAATGAATGGTTTACTTACCCTAACTTAAAAGCTTGCTACACATACTTGTGTTTATGCATACAATTCTGATGTTGGAAACCTGACAAGAAACACATGTCATTACCACTAAATTGGGTTCCACAGCAAACATGTCTAGTCTGGCTTCTGCATATAAATACTCAGCTGTATAGCTCTGACTTTCTGAAACTCTGCCAAAGCCTATCTCTGAATCTCTAGCAATACCAGCTTTGAAGGAAAGGCAGAGAGTGCCTACCAGAGTCGGTTACATTCTGCCAAATCATCACTTTATATTGAGGGTTCCTGGGATGCACGAGTGACAGAAAAGCTTTTCGCTTGAATGCTCTAATATAATATGAAGAGATTACAAGCATCACCTGCTCAGAGTTGATTAAATAACCAGAATTAGGATCTGGACCCATCTAGCTCAGGAGCCCTGCACAATTTCATTTTCATTCGGACCAGTTTCATAATCAGAAGCTGGAGTCTCTTTGCTTAATCTTTTGCCAGTGATAGAGTGGCCATCTAAGCTATGTGAAGAGGATTACTTGTGTTCTGTTTACCCCATTTTTTGACACCCTTACATACCCAACCAACCTGGAAAAGGGTCTCTCTCTGAATTGCCTTTCCCAAGATTTCTTCCATTTTTTTCCCCCTACATGTTTTTTTGGGAGTTCTTTTTTTTGTCTTCATAGGGAGTGAAGATTGGGGGCTGTCAAAAACAGGACCTTTTAAAGCCCATTGAGCTATTCCTTGTGTCATTTTGGTCTATACAAAAAATAAATTGTTGTTAATCAGACAGACACTGTCCACTCTGCTCTGTGGCAGTGGAGTTGCAAAACTCTGTGAGACCGAATTATTGTGACATTTTCTTTCTCATCTTTTCTACTTTTTCCTGAATTCTTACTTGCTTTGCTAAAGTTTATGATGCTAGTGCCTGCTGAGAAAGGTAGTTTATAAAATCCAAACATTTTGATTGATGAGAGTTTGGTGGCATGGTGGGGCAGTAGTTAGTACTGCTACTTCATGGGTTCAGCATCCTGTTCATTGTCGTTGTGGAGTTTGCACATTCTCCAAATGTCAGTGTTGGTTTTCCTCTGGGTACTCAGAGTTATTTCCACTTCAGCTAGTATAGGCTCTGGCCCCCCATGACCCTAAACTGGAAATAGGCGAGTTAAAACCCGAGTATATTTTTTGTGCACATTTTGGTTTCCTCCCCATTACCAGAATGAGATTAATGGATGACTCTGAATTGGCTCATTATGATTAATCATTAGCATTGTCACACACGTGCGCATGGGAGGCAGATGAAGGGCTTGAGTAAGAGCGGTTCCAAAGCATGCCGGGATTGTGGCAGAGTGCACGGACTCTTTTTCTCCCTTTCCTGTAGACCATTCACGGGAGATCCCACCTGGCTCTCTTGATGTCACTTCCAGGACCGAACCAATAGAAGAAGACCTTGCCGGCCCCGGCCCCTGTGATGTCACGCCCAGACTCGAATCAATGGCTGAAGCCCATGAGCCCGATCCCTATGATCTCACTTCCTGTCTTCCCCTTTAAAAACCTACTCCTTTTTCCCTATTCCCTCAGTTCTGTCTTGGACTCGGTTGTGTGCACATCAGTGCAGTATTCATTTAAATGACTTTTGCAGCCAGGAAACCAAATTATATGGGTGGCTGCCCCAAACCTTTCTATGACATTACTGGATACTCAGGTAGTTTATGAGTTAGGTTTGGCCATACTGATATTCGCAAAAGGTGTCCTAATTTCAGGCAAGTCTTACTCGATTACCTTTCAAGATTATCCTGCAATGCAAGGTATGCTATGATTAACTCTTTCAGGGCTGATGTTGACTTTTGTCAAAATTCAGGGGTAGAGGATAGTAATGAGCTATAAACTGTGACAAAACTCGCCCTTACATTTTAGTTCGACTCTCTTTGGTTGAAGGAAAGTTAGCTTTGTTGATTTGACGTGCAGGAGTAGTGAAGAGCAAACAGCCTCTAAAATGGTATCGACATCTGAGGAGACTAAAGCAAATGTGCAAAGCAAAATACTACAGTAGCGTTCACCTTGGAGAACCACCACATATGATGACAAGAGGTACAAATCATATTGTGGCACACTTTGACTGCCACCATTTCCCACCTGCAGTGCGAAGACAAAGAGGTAGCCAGCCCGCCATGCATTCCTGCTGGCCATCGAGCCCCCCCTGCACAGCCACTGCTGCCAAGGATTGCCGAAGAGGTGCCAAAAGCAGTCTTGATTTATGTGTGAAACTAATGCATTGTGCACTTTTCAGAAAACTGAGTTTTTTGGAAAAAATATTCAGCCCTCAAAGTGTTAATCTTGACCCCCTCTGCCCCAGTTTACTCACACATTAGTCTGAGCTACTCTTATTTCAAATCATAAACATTAAACATCTTCAAAATGTAGAGCTTTAAATCCTTTTTATAGGCAACAAATTATGAAAGACCAGTAGCCAATGAAAAATGAATTGAAGAACTTAAATAAACAAGACAGTGAGGAAGGGAACCTCTTTCTCCTAAACAACATACACTTTCCTTTTTCTTTAAGGCCTTTCACTACAAACTAATATACAAAGTAAGGCAACAAGCTAAACTTAACTGTCCTCTGCCATGTTTATTTTGAAGTATTATTTTTGTTTGTAAGAAATTCTACAATATCCCAGATTTCGATAGTCAAGACCCACCTAATCGTGAGTGTAAATCTGTTAATGTACAATGTTTTTTGTGGGCATAATCTTTTACTGTGTGCTACAGACTAAAATAGAGACTTCTGTTGTTATGAGTGGTGTCCCTCACATTTTTAACATCAGCATGATTTTAAAAAATCTTCTCCGTAAGAAGTGTAAGTGTGATTGCATGAGTGGACCCTGTGGTGGACTAGCGCTATCCAATATTCTGCCTTGAACCTGAACCTTCAACTCTATCATTGGAATAAGCACATTCAGAAACAAATGGCTGGATGAAAGGATTTGTGATCCTATGAAAGGTGATGCTCTCCTCACCTCTTTCATAAAGACTTACATCCTTCATCTTCTAAATAGTGGAATGATATTTGTCAGCCTCCTATAATAATGTTTCAAATGACCCTGCCTGGACCATATTACAGGCATGAGAACAAATCAGGCTGATTAGTAGTAAGAAGCTTTTCAGAAATGGCACTGGTTAAGCAGTTGGCTTGGAACAGGCCATTAATGTCAGGCTTCATACAGCCAAAGGTGGACAAGAGTCCCATGGGAAAAAGAAAGGAAATCCCAGAAGTGGGGAACGCAGGTTACATTTGTGAGGGCTTTGGACTCAGCCGATGCCTCTGTTTATCTTCCCGAACAACTGCTCAAAAAAATAAAATAAAAACTACTAGACAACATGTCATGAAGGAGCAGATCATTCACTGCACATGTGCTCACTGTCAAGCATTTGCTACAAACAAAGAAAGCAAGGTTCAAATCCAGGCTGGAGTGCTCTCTGAGTGGAGCCTGCATTTGTAGGGATTTTTTAATTCACACATTGAGGTTGATTTGTGATTCTAAGGCCTGTCTTATTACATTACACTATTTCTCCAGTCATTTTCAGTTGTAGCCTTCATTGACTTTATTTCTTAGCAAGTCAGTCCAGCTTGTCTATGACTTGCCTTGACAAAGTCAAATAGGTTTGATTTTTGTCTTAAGCAGTAGAAATCTGCTCTTTGTGCATGAGAGCTAACAACCAATGAGTGTTCACCCAGAAGAAAAATGCATGAATGCAGGAATAAGGAATAAGGAACACGGGTGTTTTGGACCTAAAGGACATACCAGAGGCTCATCTGTCTGATGTTGTGCGTTTTATGTACAATTACAGAATGGAAAAACAGAAACAAAAATGGGCAGACGTTGTGGCTGAACTTGTCATACCCGTAAAGTCTTTTCATGGACACATCCTTTGTCAGGAAGGATGTTATTGGCTGTAAGTAAAAAGGGTGAATCCATGTACTTTGCAAATTTGAAATTGTGCTGGAAAGTCATTACATAGTTGCCTAATTTGGCATACCCTGGGATATCTAATCTTAGACATGCCCAGGTGATGAGCTGAGCAACTATAGTCATAATGCTTGAGATCCCCTACAACTAGAAGTTGTGTAATGTGACATCAGCTGAAGCAGGTCAGCTGAGACAGTGTGTTATCCTTAGAGGGATCTGCCTGCTCAACACACGTGACCTGACTGGCTCCATCCTATATTTTGGAATGGCTGTCACCTTACTCTCCAAGTTGTAACCTTAGATCTTCAAATGAGTGTCTGCTTAAAATTCCAAGAGCTAAACTTAACAGAAGTGGCAAGGCGACCTTCTGCTGTTATGGACCAACAATCTGGAAGAGCTTACCAACAGAAATTTGCCAGGCTAATACAGTGGAGCACTTTAAAAACTTGCTATAACACACTACTTTAACATGGCTTTTTCATAGCCACATTTTAGTGTATTCCTATTAAACTATATGTGCATTGAATTATGATTTTCATCATGGCTCCACAATCCGTATTAACCCCTACTTTCTCTGCTGTTCTTTTTCTGGTTTTCTGTGGTGGTGATCTGTGCCACCACTACCTGATCAAAGCATCATGCACTCCCTACATTGATGGATTGAAGGCCAGAGGTCCATATGACCATCATCATTAATTTCTTTCCCATGAAGCCTGAAAACTATGAGGACTGATTTAGATTGTTTATATTAGGTAGAATGCCCAGCGGGGCTGGGTGGTCTCTTGGTCTTGGAACCCCTGCAGATTTTGTTTTTTTTCTCCAGCTCTTCCGGTATTTTGTTTTGTTTGTTTTTTCTGTCCTCCTGACCATCTGACCCTACTTTATTCTTTGTTACTTAGTAATACCTAATCTTATTTTTGTTTCATATAAACTTTTCTTTCTTCATCTTGTAAAGCACTTTGAGCTACACCATTTATTTGAAAATGTGCTATATAAATAAATGCTGTTGTTGACTCACTTAAACCCAAAACCAAGTATAAGTGCTATATGGGATTGTCCAGCATCCCGTCCAAGAAGGAAGGCCAGAGTGGAGGGACAGTAATGGACCAGGTTTTGAATTGATCCCTGGAAGGTAGGCCAGAATAATGGAAGGATCGATGAGTTGACCTGCTTGGAGTATATACTCCCCTAATATGCTAGAGAGCAAGATCCATGTGTCACTATTCCAGACCAGGGGGTAGGCTGGGTATCGCAGTCATTGGGAGCTGCAGGGGTGAACCCATTTCATACTTAATGACACTTCTGCATGACCTGGACGTATTTCCTCCAGATTTTGTCCAAACACTGGAAATACTTCCAGAGTCTGGTTTAAAAGCAGCCCTCCACCTCACTTTGGGGAGTCAGAGTTGGGAGGCAGGGAACAACACTTATCAATAGCACCTGATGACCCCGATTCTCTTGATTCACTAACACAATGTCTGACTTGTATCTCAGAATGGATGAATAGTAACTTTCTCAAGTTAAATAAAGAGAAAACTGAAATTTTAGTGATCAGCAATAATGGATACAATGAAGCTATTAGAAATAAACTGGATACATTAGGATTAAAAGTCAAGATGGAGGTAAAAAGCTTAGGGGTAATTGTTGACTGTAATCTGAATTTTAAATCGCATATCAATCAGATCACTAGGACAGCATTTTTTCACTTAAGAAACATAGCTAAAGTTAGACCTCTTATATCACTGAAAGATGCTGAGAAATTAGTTCACGCATTTGTTTTCAGTCGACTAGATTACTGTAACGCACTCCTCTCAGGACTACCCAAAAAAGACATAAATCATTTGCAACTAGTGCAGAATGCAGCTGCTAGAATCCTAACTAGGAAAAGAAAATCCAAGCACATCTCCCTAGTTTTGATGTCACTACACTGGTTACCTGTGTCATTCAGGATTGAATTCAAAATTCTGCTTATGATTTATAAAGCCTTAAATAATCTCGCCCCATCTTATATATCAGAATGTCTGACACCTTATATTCCAAATCGTAACCTTAGATCCTCAAATCAATCAATCAATCAACATTTATTTATATAGCATATATTCATACAAAAAAATGTAGCTCAAAGTGCTTTACAAAATGAATAGAAAAATAGAAGACACAATAAAAAAATAAACATAGATCAACATTAATTAACACAGAATAACCTTAGAATTCCAAGAACAAAACCTAAAAGAAATGGTGAGGCGGCCTTCTGCTGCTATGCACCTAAAATCTGGAATAGCCTGCCAATAGGAATTCGCCAGGCAAATACAGTGGAGCACTTTAAAACACTGCTGAAAACACATTACTTTAACATGGCCTTTTCATAACTTCACTTTAACTTAATCCAATACTCTGTATGTTCAATTCATCATAACAGCTATTCATGGTGGCTCTAAAATCCGTACTGACCTCTATTCTCTCTTCTGTTTCTTTTTCCAAGGGTGGCCTGCGCCACCACCACCTACTCCAAGCATCATGATGCTCCAACAATGATGGATGGATCAAAAGGCAGAAGTCTACGTGACCATCATCATCAAGTACTTCCGTGAGAACCCTAAATCCAAAGAGGACTGTTTCATTTATGTTAGGTAGAATGCCCAGAGAGGACTGGGCAGTCTAATGGTCTGGAATCCCTACAGATTTTATTTTTTCTCCAGCCGTCTGGAGTTTTTTTTTGTTGCATCGGACCTTACTCTTATTCTATGTTAATTAATGTTGACTTATTTTATTTTCTTACGGTGTCTTTTATTTTTCTATTCTTTAATATGTAAAGCACTTTGAGCTACTGTTTGTATGAAAATATGCTATATAAATAAATGTTGTTGTTGGAGGAAGAGGAGTAGGACAGAGAAAGATGAAGGTCTTTATTGTTGTGGTGTGTTGTACAGAGGATTTTAGAAGGACCTTTAAAGGTACTGGATGGAATAAAATCATTATATTTGCACCTGTGACTGTATTTTTGTCAGTTGTGTTAAAGATTTGAGGCTCAGTGATGCCCTCTATCTTCCACAAAAGAAAGAGTGGGGCAGAAAATGGATAAATAGAAAGCAACTCTAAACAGAAAATTTCGAGAGTTCAGTAATTTTATTGTAAAATAAAAACTCACAAAGTTCCACAGAAATTGGTGATCGATGGCCTGCTCAAACACAAGAAAAAAATCTCAAATTCCAAGCAGAAATATTTTTCAAAAAAAGAAATTTCAGTAAGCATATCAGTAAACTGGAAAAATATTATGATGTCTATGATGGGTTTTCTAATAAATATTCTAACAATACATTGAATGATTGAGATGATTTTACGACTTTTTAAATTTTTGGAGAACAGTGCCATCTTCTGGGAGTGGGGAGGAGGGTGAAATACCCAATTTGCATCTAATGGTGCATTTGATTTACCTCGGGAGTCGGAGCTGGGAATGACGTTCACACCTGAGTTCACCACGTTCCAGTAAAACATTCAGAAAACCAATATGGACACGACCAGGAAAGCCCATGCTGTGCTTGGTACAACAGAAAAAACAGCAGTTGATAACAATGCATTACGCTGTATTTTCTATATTTAAACACCATAGTAACATGTCCACAAATAGATGTTGGGCAGTACCGTGTGTATAACTGATTTGATCAGAGGCAAATGGACATAAGTGTTAATAAACAGTATAATACTACAGCTTTAACTAAAGTTTCCGGTGCACGTCATCATTTTGAACTGACGTCATGATCTGAAGTCAGACAAACTCGGACTTAACAGATCAGCTCAGAGTTTTCAAATTTGAAATTGGACTTAAGTGAGCATTCCAGTTGAAAATTCGGACTCCCCACTTCAAATGGAACGCAGCTTTATATGCTGTCACTGCAACATGTATCAAAAGCAGATTATGCTCTGAC